>NW_028324300.1:16494439-16509439 GCF_058129835.1 Hydra viridissima
AATAGGACCTAAAGTAGGAAAGGTATATCTTATCGATCTTTACATTACCATTCTCTTCCTTCCGACTTTCTTAAAAGTCTGTAATAAAAACTTGAGGTTGAGTGGAAAACTTTTTATGAGGAGTATCAGCAGTGCAAGATTATTTTGTCCCAAAAGTGAAGCCAATTTATGGTCTTCCTGATTAACATCTCTTGCGCCTGGTCAGTTTTAGAACTAAAATCTCATTATCATGTGTATTGGGTTTTCTTAAAGCCTATTAGGTGAAACTTTTTTTCCTAATATTTTGTCATTATTATCATAAATTATTTTTAGATTTACATAAAAAAAAAAAAAAAGCATTATGTTTTAGGAACCTGTAAAATAAATTTAAATGTTCATGTTCAAAATATATTTACTAAACTCTCTAGAATCATAAGTAAATTAATTACAAAAAATCTAATTAACACTTTCTATTTGTCTACAGGAAGAAATCCTCTCAATGTCACCATTGGAACCTTAAAAAATTATGCAAAGAGAATATCCATTCAATTGCTATCCATTGAACTTTTCAAGTAATCATAAATTGTGCTAAAACCCTCAAAAAACAAAACAAAAAGATACCACCATGGTTTAAGAAGCAAACTATAGAACCATCAGAAGATCTTTAAATAAAATGTTTTAAAGTATAAATTTGTGGGTATTAGAAAGCAAATAGTCTGACTTTGTATTTTTGGTAAAATAAAAGCAGCCTTTGTTGAGATTTCAATGAATAGTGGATTTTTTTTAAATGTGAAGAGAAAAAGGATTCAGATTTTTAGCTGAAGAGTGTTGTAAAGTAGTTGCATTACCAAGCTCTTGTTGAAGATTTATTGATTTACAAAATAACTTGAGACAAATTGCAGAGAAGTTTAATTTGCAAGACTTCAAATGTTATGTTGATTTAGATTTGAAATTTTGACATTTTGAAAAAAATCTAATGTATGGTGTTTGACGCAAAACAAAAATATCTCTTCAATGATAATTGTTGGTTTTTTAGTAAATATTAAATCTTTTCCTTTTCCAATGTCTTGTTTTTTTGTGGATTAAGAATGTTCAACAGCATGTCTTAAAGCTTTCCTGCAATGTCCATTTTAGCAGCAATGTCCATTTTCCTCTATCCATTTTGGCTTACATTTATTATTACCACATTTAATATAACCTAATGTATTTCCTGCTACACAAACAATTTCTGTACATAAAATTTCTCTTTCTCACTTCTGTGGCAGATTGAAAAGGTAAATGTTATATTTTTTTATTTCTCTAGAAGCAATAAAATTTTTTGCCACGTTTTTTCTTCGAAAATAGATTTTGTTGATTAATTTTATAAATGTTCAAAGTTAAAAAAATTAAATCTTTCTGGAATACAAAGAAAAAGTTCACATGAAAATATTCAGCATCAAAAATCCTCATGAAAATAATCAGCATCACATTTCGTTTTTGATCTAGTTTCTAATTTCGAAGTGTACTCAAGGCTTTTATTTGTTGATAAAAGGGCTGAGAAAAAAATTCTGTTCATCATATAACGAAACTTTTTTTTTTTTTTTTTTGTTTGCTTGTTTTTTACTGAAATATAGTAGCGATTGTTATATCAATGTGTTAAGACTAGATAAGACAAGACGTGTGTTTTCTTCTGTACATTTTATTCCTCAACACAATTTTGAGCTAAGCAAAGTATATCAACTAAGGTTGCTCTTCGCAAAAAAAAATGATGTCAGTCGGAGCATTTTTCTAAATGTTAATTCAAAAAGAAGAAAAATATCTCTTCTTAAAAGTTTAAAAGATTGTTTTGGACAAGACAATTACTAATTAAGTTTCATGAGACGATTAGGAAATTGAATGTAACAATAAAGAGCTCGGTAAGTATGCTCCGTTGCATTTCAGTTTTACCAACAACCATTACTTGAAGTTGTGATTTTACTTGATCATTCGCTCACTTGCAACCATTTATATGCTTTTCTCCTCTCGGTGTATAGGATGCTGTGATTTATTTATGGCCCTTAATTTTGTAATGAACGAAAACAAACAGACTTTTAGTGACACTTTTTTCATTTCTTTTAAAGATGGTTGCTTTGTTTTTTAACGTCATTTGAGCATGTGTACCTTTACGAAAGGTACGCGTGCTCAAAAAACGTAAACAAGCATTTTCTAGCTATTTTATTCCAGAACAAGATTAAGTCCTTTTCCTGTTAACCGTACTCAATGATGCGGACAGGATTAAAATATGAACACAAGCGTTTTCTAGCTATTTTATCAACTGACTTTTAATGATGCGGATTAAAGTATTTGAACACAAATAAGAATTTAAAAAAAACCAAGCATACGAAAAGAAGTTTTTATCTTCAAAGAAGGAACGAGGTATCCTGATCCCTGCAAAATTCTTCATGATGAAAACATAATTTGTCATTACGGATGCATAGTTTCTGTCTAAATTTGAATTGAATAATATTTCCATTTATTTATATTTTCCTTTTGAGGAATTTGTAAGCATTTAATCAAGATGTAAATTACGCAACTAGATGAATATTCACTAAAGTTTACAAGATCACTATCAATGTATTTTAAATTTTAGGCAGTTAATACGATCTTAATTTTACATTAAGGGGCTAAAAAAAACCTTTCCGTTTTCAGAGTAGCATGTCTGCTTTTTGCCTAAAGAAAGAGAAAACCGTTCAACAAATTTTGAACTGGAGATGCTAATGTAATTTGAGGAAATGAAATCTCGAAGGGAAAGTGAAAAGTTTTCAAGCCCTTAGATGCCTAGAATTGCTTCTGTCAGTTGTCACGTTCGAGATATTAACTACTGTAACATCAAACAAAAGGTCTGCTCAGTTAAGAGTAAAAAAAGTATAAAAAAATCCACTGTTTTCAACAGATAATCTTAATGCTAAGATTGTTTTTTAGTACTTTTTCAATCAGCGGCGAGAACTGAAGCATGGTTTTAATATTTTGACTAGCGATACGCATAACTAAATGGATATAAACATATATCCAACCAGTTTATATGATATGGTATTACATATAATACCCCGCATGAATTTCAAAAGAAAAAAGAGAAAAAAAAACACTAAACTGAGAAAAACCCTAAACTGAGAAAGAATAACTAGAAAACCGCTGTGTTTACAAGTGTTAGTTCATACCCAACTGAGTATATTTAGAGGAAAACTGACAGTGCTGATTAAACAAACACCAATTTGCTAAGAGAACCACTCGCTTCCTTGAATAGTTTTGAAAGTTGTTTGTTTGAAATAAAACTTTGTAAAGGGTTTCAAGAGTAAAGTTTCTACAACATAGATGCTATATATAGCAAAAATTAAATTAAATAAATATAGTATAAATATATATATAACATAAATTAAATATGTGATTTTCGTATTGGATATAGAATTTTCATTTAGGCATAAAGATCGTTTTAAAAATGGCTAAGACAGTTACAGTTGGCTCAAAAGTAAAGTAGAACAAAAGAAAATTATATCAAGGAAATAAAGTAGAACAAATGAAAATTATAAATGTTATTATCAAGTAAAAAGTTCAAGTGTTTATGTTTCTACTAAGGGTCTGCGTATCGAGATTTTCTGGAATTTTATTTTCAATTTGCTTTGCATGGATAAAGGAATTAAAACCACAAATATGATCGATGAACTTAAAAAACTCCCAACTGAACTTATTTTTAGGTTACTTCAGTAAAAATTTTTCACAATGGCCAATTTTACTCAGCCATACAGTCCCATACAGCCAAGGAACACCCTTGATAGGTAACTTGTTTGGTTAATTTCCACTCGGTATCAATATTTTAAAAGAAACATTTCGAATTCGTTTTTATGATCAATTTATTTTATTCCAAAGTAATTGTGGTTTGTTTATATGACGTGATAAAAATGTTCAATCGCGTAACTATAAAAGTTTCCTAATTGAATAACGTTTTTTTTTTTCACGCAGTTCGAATGATATTGATATAGTTTATTTTTTATTTGAATGCACTGGACCGAGAGCGAGCAGTAAATGCCTCAGGGAAGAAATGGTATGAGCTTTAAGATTAGGAATAATAAAAATTCGATAAAAATTTTTATGGAATTCGAATGATATTCTAACCGTAACTGTTCGAATAAAAGTAGAAATTTTTCCCAATCAACTTCTGTTTGAATTCTTTCAAAGTTCGATGTAGATTTTGTATTGATTATGTTTTAGAAGACTCGCCCGTTGAGAAAAGTGAGTTTGGTTTATCGATGTCAGTTTTGGTTTTAAAGAGAGATTTAAAAAAAAAAATTCATGAAATCATTTGTGCAGTAGAAAGTTTAAAAGATTAGTCTCCCCTCAAAATTTACATCTATCTGGAAAAAAGTAGCTCAAATTTTACAGTTGAACTCTTCGAAATCCAACAAATTTTTAATGAAAATGATTTTTTTTTTAATATATAACTTTAATCTAAATGAGAGAACTAAAATACACAGTTAACTTTGTTAAATATCTTATCCAGTTTTTATATGAAACTTTAAAGTAAAAAGTTCCCACTTTTCCAAGTTTTCATATAATTTTACAAAAAAACAAACATTTTTTCTGCACGTTTCTGTGTTAATAAAAAGCCTGATCATTTCCGCTTCAATGAATCTAGATGAGATTTTGAAGGGAGAATACCAAATTTCTCTGCGGAGATGACAAGGTCATTCAGATGTCTTGTTAATACTAACAAAAGAGAACCCCGTCGTAAGAGATACTGCAGAAAAGAATAATCTTTTGCTAAGGTTTATTTAGTTCAAGTAGTCTCCTTTACTTTAACCAACCATCTATATAAAAAACAAACAAACTAAGTACAATAGTTTTGTGCTAATAAAAACCCTAAAAAGATTTAGTTACCTGGTCAGTTTAATATTTGATGATGTGATACTCAGTATATTTAAAGCAATATTATTACGAAGCTAACTTTAAGGAAGAATTTATATCTACAAAAATTTATTTTGAAACAAAACTTTGGAATTCACTTCAAAATCGGTAACACTCATGTTTTAATCTACGGCCGAAAATCAAAAAAACCACCGGATTACAGGTTTGCTCTTAGGACTCAATTTTTTTTACAGATTTAATTTGGACTTGTTTACTGCATGCTGTGCAATCAGGTTAAATTGTGTCAGATCAGCTGAAATTAACATTTCTAATTTTTATGCTAAATGATGAATACAAACATTGTACTTGTTTAGGATCATATTCCTTGAGAAATCATATATACACATATAGTATAACAGAGAAATTTCAGCTTTGGTTTAAACGTGTGTTATTGTTACTAATGTTGAACTTAATTTAGTTGTCTGCCCAAAAGAAATAATAGTTCAAGGACAACTAATCATTCCTCGTCCTTGATACTCATTTAAAGCGTTTGCCTAATAATAATGATACTGATGGCCATGGAATGTTTACCGAGATTAGATTGCACCAGGAACTTTTTAAAATGATAGAATTTAAAATGAGCTCAACAAAAATTGTGCAACTTAAAAAGTTTAAATTTAGAATCTAAAAACACTTTTCGATTGTCAATCAAAAAAAAATCACAACCCCTAGCTTGTGTTAATCTCTTTAAAACCATAATATAATTTAACCCTTTCAGGGCCAAGGTATGACAATTATCTGCATTTTAAAAATCTTCTTAAGATTTTATATACTATAGGCACTGTTAGCATAAAATCATAAATTTTTCTTTGGCCCTCGTTTTAGTTGCCATGGAAATTATATCGGGACAGATATGTCCCGACAGGCAAAATAGAAGTAAAATATGTTTATATATGTGTATATATATATATATATATATATTACATTTACACATGAACTGTATTTAGGTAGACTGTCTGGGTAGGTGGAGAGTAGAACTGGGTGGCTAAGTAAGATTAGGTGAGTGGTGGTGTTGGGTGTAAGGGTAATACAGCTATTCACGAAAGTTTAAACGACAACAGAATTTTCAAATCTAATCTTCGGTTTTTCTTGAATAAAAATCTAACGGAAATAGATATCAAAATAATTTTTTTTTCCAATTTGGCAAATAGGTTATTTGTTAATAAAATAAAAAAAAGTAGGTTTCGACTCATCACTGTTTACTCAGAAATTTCATTAAAAGGTAGGTGATACAAATTAAGAGGTGTCACAAAAGTTTAAACGATTTTATTTAGGATCAATTATTTTCTAATTAATTGATTAATCCGGTGCGAAAATTTTTTTTATTTTCAAATAAAGTTAAAATAAGTGGTTTACAATCAAAAAATTCATCACAACATCATCAGGCAGCTTTTAATTCATTAAAAATCAACTTAAAATATTTTAAATTTCAAATTAATTTCAATTACGTGCAAATGGGTCGAATAACAGTTTCTAGTGGGATCAAGTGGCAAGTTATTGGTATGGCGAGGACAAAAAATCACACAAACGTTTAAATAGGCAAAATACTTCATGTTTCTGAATCTTGCGTTCGAAAAAGCAACAAAACCTGGGAACTTACCAAGAACGTCTCCGATATGCCGCGTACTGGGAGACCATCCAAACTCAGCAACCTTGACAAAAATGGTATATTCAGAATGAGCAGAGAAAACCCCAGACTCAGCTACAAAAAGCTTGCACAAATCTTCAACGACTCAAAAAATAATCAAAAAGTTAGCAGAGAGCTCGTGAGACGAACATAGTTGGACAAAGGTTTTGGAACGTATATAGCTGCTAGAAAACCTATTCTTTCAATCACGGATAAACGTTAACGACGATTGTGGTCCAAAGAAAGGCTGAACTGGTCTGTAGAACAGTGGGCAAAAGTTATTTGGAGTGATATAGCTAATTTTCAAGTAGTAAACCGCAACGGAAGAATCTATGTCAAAAAATTTGCAACTGAGAAATATTCAGACAGGTTTTTGTAACATTGTCAACAAGGCGGTGGAGGTTTGGTTGGCATCTGGTGATGTTTTTCTCACAAAGGTATAGGCTTCTGTGAGCTGTACGAAGGCTGAATTAACCAATACACTTACAAGAACACATTGGAAACGTATTTAGTTCCATCAATCAGACACTTGTATGGCAGAAGCAAGCAATTTATCTTTCAACAAGACGGAGCTTCAGCTGACACAGCTCACTCAATCAAAAAATATTTTTTGAAAAAAAAGTTCAATGTGATGCCCTGGTGCCCTAGATCACCAGATCTCAACCCAATTGAAAATATTTGGTCTTGGATCGACAATCAACTGACATACCATGAAATTCAATCAACTCAGCATTTGAAGCAACTTTTGAATGACTACTGGCTAAAAGTACCTCGCGTGATGTGCATGAAATTAGTTGAATCAATTCATAAACGAGTTTATCTTTGCTATAAAAACAAGGAGGACACTTTAAATATTAATTCTGCTTTTTTTTTTTCATTTTTTGTTCAAATGTTGCAATTCGTTTAAACTTTTGTGCTTCTTATTTTTCCTATATGATTTTTTGTAATTGTTTTTTTCTAACTAAATATTAAAATTTTTATAATATGTTCATAATTATTATAAAACTAATTACTTTTTCTTTATTAAATAAAAAAAAATTGATTCGATATTACTTTACAGTTTTTTTTTATTAAACAATAACCAAGCATACTTGATAAAAATTCTGCAATCGTTTAAACTTTCGTGAATAGCTTGTATATAAAAAAAGTTTCATAGGTATAGCTCTTATTTTCATTTGATCCTTTACAGAACTACATATTATAATGTAGCTTACTAAATCTAGGCAACATATTATGATTGTCATGGTTTTATGAACAGAAAAAATAAACTCAAAAAAACCCGCAAATGAGACAAAAAGTTGTTTGGAAGTATTGCCTGACAATGTGACAAATGTTTTGATAAGTTTTTATGGACGATATAAACCAAAGCTCAATATAGTTTTTAATTAACCGGGACATATATGTCCCGTCAGGCCGGAAAGGGTTAACCGGTAAACTTTTAAAGACATGCAATTCAGTTCTAATTTTCAACAATATGTTTTGATAGATTTAGTATAATACTGCAACTGCAAAGCTACCATAGATTATATATCAAATCGAATAGTCTTACTCATTCCGGCGGATTATAGTGTCGTTAACGTCTATTTCATTACCAGGAGGTTTCGTTAGATTTAATTTAAAACTAATTTTACATTATTAGAATCATTAACGCGATGTGTTTATTTTTGAAAAAAATAAATAAATAAAAAAAATAGGAAAATCTGAAAAGTGTTTGAGAAAAAAGCCACCGTGGCACAACAGCAGTTTAAAAATACATGAAAAAAGCAACAAATTCGTTTTCGGTTGAAGCAAACCAACGCATACATACGCAAACTGCTGCTTAAACGTGGGTTCTCCAAAACGCGATTCAAGACATCAGTTCTTCATTGTCTTTAAGCTGTTTCGAACATATACGATGTTAAGACAGTCAATAAATTTGTCTCGCAATTTGTTCATGATGTCCTCTTCGTTTTGTTCCTTGAGTATATGCTCGTAAGAAGTTATCCCGAAGAGACATAAAAGTACATTCTCTGAATTTATAAGAAAGAATGTTATAAATCATGATGTTTAATAAAGTTAAACCAATTTTTTTGTTAAAAGTTTTATTACCATTATGTTCAACGTCAATTTCTTTGTTCCAATAGTCAGATGAACGTGGAGAACTACATACCAGAGAGGAGGATGACCGAACTAGAGATCGTGTATGATCGGTATTTAGCGGCAAGTTTGCTGAGCCCCTGTTATTTACATTCAAGCCAAGCCAACCTGGAATAAAGAATGAAACACACAAGGGTTTGAAAAGGGTTTTGAAAAGGGGTCTCAAGGGGTCTGAAACAGACTATTGAGCTATAAACTGCAAAAAAAGGTTTTTTTCTCCTAAGAATGCAACACATTTTTCATAGAAGCATTAACTCACCTTTAAAACGGTCAATAAAATACTCTATTATCTCATAGTCGTTGCTCTGTAAACCTATGTTTAAACGGACGGACCGAAAAGAATCGTTTAATATTGATATAAACATGTTCATAAATATCCAGTTCATCAAGATGTTAAACCCGAAAAAAAAAATAGGACCGAGCACAGAGTTCGCGTTGACAAATTGATAAAAGCTGAACTTGCCCAACAGCAACGAAACGACCGAAGCGATCGTTTGAAAGTAAGTTTGATAACCGTCCAACAAAACACCTGAAAAGAGTTTTTATTTCAAAACGCAATAACAAACTTACGTACTTCATAAAAGGAAAGAGTTGCGCTTACCAAACGCAAGATTAGCGGAGAACATGACAGCGCATAGGATGAGGACGAAGGTAATCCCAAGCATCGAGAGAGGAAACAATGCGACTCTAAGCGTACACGCGAGCAGTGATATTCGACGGTTGAATCGAAGCAATTTAAGAAACTTCAGGTTCACAAAAAAAACAATCAACGAGACGATGTAGGTGTAAGTCAAATCCCAATACGAAGCAAACTGAAAGTTAATAAATTTTTGCGGCTGTTTTTCTGGTAGACGTTGGACCAGCTGTTTGACAAGTTGACCTACAAAAAAAATTACAAGTTGATCAATTCTAAAATCTTACAGAAATAATTTCGTTGTTCTTTGGAATGTCCATTTACAAATTTATATTTCGAGGACTTCAAAGTCAATGAACGCCACCTACAAAGTTTTCAATTGGGTTTAAAAACGTGAGAACTTTAAAGATTAATTTATAGTTTAAAAACTTTTAAAAGAACTAAATATGTTATACAGTTTAAATTTCTTTAAAAAATGAGTCCAGTGACACAATCTAAGTTTAAGAGTTTTACGATTACCTAATTTTACAAATCTGCTTTGAATCTTAAACAAGTTATTTTTAAGAGAATCAGAAAATAACTCATACCAAGTATTATCTAAACAAAAGATTAATCTCTTGAGTTTAAATTTCAATTCAAAAATTTCAATTTCGCTAAGAAGCTTGATTACCTCCATCAGATTTGACAAACTGGGGAGAATTTTAGCGTAATATTATTGTCTTAGAAATATATATGTTATTAAAAAAAATGAATTTGTTTTAAAAGATGATATTTTGCATCATCCCTTAAGTTGCTTTTATTTGGCATGTTCAAAAAGTTTTATGAATGCACACGTAAAATCGTGATGGCGGAGAAAATTCTGTAAGTCTTTAAACCCCCACCTGTCGCATTGGCTTTGATCAGAGCTGTTGGCCGATTGACTGATCAATATGACGTCGGTTGACAACATGAATTTACGTCTCAGAAGAAATTAAGCTGAGCTATAGTGGTTCAGATCACAACCAGCTGATCGATTTGAAATGGAACTAAAACATTTGTATGGCGATTGTAATGATGTCATAAATTAAGGAGAATGGAAATGAAAATAAAAAACTTTCTTATGTTGATATTATGTAATAAAAAATATTCGTAAATTCTTTGAACATGTCAAATAATTCTAAAATTTTAATTCTAAATAATTATTACTCTAATTCCAAAATAATGAATTCTAAAGCTAAAAATTCTTTTTGAGTTTTGATTGGTTCTGATTTCATCTTGTTTGTGAAGTCTCCATTTAAAACAGTTTATAAAAAACAAGAGACAGCTAAATGAGAATCTGCAGAATGTAAAACAAGAGACAGCTAAATGAGAATCTGCAGAATGTCTCAGAAATAACAGTTTTGATTGAACTTTTACAAAGTAACTGATATATCAGTCATATTTTTAAGTGTATTATTATTACAAGTGCTTTGTAGTTGGTTCATTCATAGAAAAGCATATTAGAAACTCGTTCGAAGTCTCATATATATATATATATATATCCGTTCTGCTTCCTTCTCATTTATAATCGACAATCCTCTAAAAAATACTTTACAACTGTTAAGGCAATGTGTGAAAGACAAATATACTATATGGCTTGGCCAACGCAGAACCTAGATCACAATCCAATTAAACATATCTGGAATGATGTGAAAAAATATGAACAAAAGGAAGCTAAAAAACCTGAAAATAATTAATAGTATGCGAAAGGTGGTGGATGGAGATTTCCGTGAATTGTAGTTAAAATGTCAAGCTCTAGTATAAACAAAAGTTCTAAACTGCTTATCTTGCTATCTATGTAGAAATTGTTTTGATATCATAATATTCAAGAGTTTTTTATATAAAACTTCATTCAATAATGCATTGTATTTTAAAGCGTAGCTTTTCCTGGCTCAGAGCGTAAATACGAATTATGTAGTTAATACTGCATATAACTAATAAATGATTATCACATTGCATATGCAGGATTAATAAGGTGCTAAAAGCAACTCAAACACAATGGTCAACATATTAAAATGATTTGTTGCAGATTCTTTATACTTTGTAAACAATTTTATTCAAAATCACTTTCCCATTTAAAACTTTTTGGGACCATTTCATAACTTGGTCTTTCTAGATGGCTCGTTTATTCATAACATAGTAATTCTAAACGGCTCGTTTATTCAGGATAAGTACTACCTATAACCTTGTCTACTGAACTCAGCAGGAATCAAAACACAAGTCTTAAATCTCGAGTAAAAAAACTCACCTCTATAAAAAAAGAAAAACACAGCAAGTAGCGAAAGTATAATGAGTGAAACTTCAATGAGATTCCAAAATTCTGCAAAATAACTCCAGCTTTTTCTATAAATCAATTTACATTCACGAATGGTGAAAAGAAGCATCATGAAAACAAACAGTATCTGTGAGCCAATGCTAGCCACTGCATTTCCAGTAGTTGATGTATAAAGTTTAAAAGTAGCCACATTGAAATAAGGTACCAAACCACCGAAAGGTGGCAACTCAAACACAATAGTCACCATGTTAAAATGATTTGTAGCAGCATTAAATAAAGCGAACTCAATGATTACAGCGCGTGTTTGACGATCAATCCATTTCCTATGTTTCAATTCATCGATCATATCCTTGTTTATCCATTTTGGATAAATTTAAACTGTATACCCTCCGCCATAATAGAGTTCTAATTTTGCTGAGAATGGATATCCATCAAGCTCATTAGCAGTTCGGTACCTCCAAGGCATCGTAGAAGGAGTAATCGAGGAAAAAAACTTTTTTGGCGTTGTCCAATTGAAATCGAAATCTTGTGTTTCTTCAGCTGAAGACTTGTAATCAGACAAACAATCAAGATTAAAAAACGAAGATACTACTTTAGCCTTTAAGCAGGAATCTATAAGAATAATTTAATAAAGATCAATAAAGAATAGAAGAACTAAATCAGTAATATAATTTTGATATCTAATAATCTAATCTGATATTTATATATTTATATATATATATATATATATATATATATATATATATATATATATATATATATATATATATATATATATATATATATATATATATATATATATATTTATATATATATATACATATATATATATATATATATATATATATATACACACGCGCGTGCACACACACACATATAAGGTGGTCCTTGTTTTTTAACTTTCAAAAATGTTTGCCTCCCTCCTCCAACCTCGCAATACGTTCTTCCAAAGCAGAAACTACCTAAAGTCGAAAATGTCTATGATCTGACAATATTTAGGGTACGCTCAATACAATTCCGTTTTTAACTATATACGAAGTTCAGCTTTTTAAATGATACTATTTCTTTGTTAGCAAGAGTTACATGCTTATGTTTATGTTATATAAATATTAAAAACATATTTAACTAAAAAGGGTCTGCGTTAACGACTTTTTTAGACTTACCATTATTTTCAAGATTACCGAGCTGGTCTAACCGACTATTATTTACTGAAGGTCGGCAATTATCCAAAATAGACAACAATACAAGAAGTTATAGCATTTATTACATACGGTAAGTTCATTTTTATTTAACATCGTTTGCCACCCGTTGCTACGAATTGCCAGCGAAGTTGACGCTCAACATCTTATTTCCGACTTTCGGTAAATAGCAATCGGCAAGACCAGTTCGGTTATCTCGGCAAGTTCAGAAAGTCTAAAAAAGTTGGTAACTTAAAGTCTTATGAACTAATAAAAACAAAATTGGTAAAATGTAAACAAAGGACAACGTCGCAATATTATGGATCTTAGGATTAGTCAGTAATTCATTATTGTACGAACGTTCATTTATTCACGACGCTTTCCATAACTGACTATAGGGTAAAGGAAGGTATGTTCGTGATATATGTAATTTCGTGATATTTCGCTCGGCATTTGTAGCGAACATACCTATTAGTCAAAAACATCGAAATTGCGTCAAATGGTACCCCGGGGTACTACTGTCGATTCACAAATAGTCGTTGGGTGCGTGTGATACGTCAATTGTTTACTATCAGTTTGTACATTCTTTAGCATTATTTAACGTGCGTTCAGCACATTTGTTTGGAGTACTTGTCCAACATTTTTATTTCCAGACTTGTGTTTTAAGGTAAGTAAATTATTTTTATTAAATATTAAACTAGAAAAGATGCTTGATTTAATGGTAAAACTTTTGTTTTTTTATTAACTTCCTATAACTTATGATTCCTTATCGCAGTTACACATTTTCTTAACGTTTTCACCTCAAATGAATTTACATTTTTAATCATGTTTCTTTTATTAAATATAATGACATTAAAAATTGTTTTAAGCACGATATAACTATATAGTTAAATGATAATAATATCTTTCTCTATACGAATCTGCAAATATTTTTGCAGTAAAGCCTAACAAATCGGACAACTTTTCATACAATATTGAATCCAACATTTATTAAAAGCTTTTCTAAAAAAAATATAGAAAATGCATTTAAAAAAAGTGGCATTTGCCCTTTAAATAAAAATGCCATTCCTCCAGAAGCAATAGCTCCATCTCAATTGACAAACAGAGAGATTCAAAGTACAGAAATTCAACCACACAGTAATACTGCTATACAAACATTGTTAACTATTCCATCTGTAGAACCAACCACACCTAACCCTAATAGGCCAAAAAGGGATTCAAGTGCAATGTGTCTGACTCCTCCTGATCAACCTATTCCATTAACTTCAAAGGATTCTATTCCTGTATGTTCTAAAAAAAGTAAAAAAAATAAAAATGCTTCAAAAGATGATGATTGGGAGTGCGGTGTTTGTAAAAAAAGTTACAACAGTGATGTAAAAAAAAATAAGCCTGACTATATTTATATTTTATGAACTTAAAGTCTGATTGAATAGTTATGAATTCAAAACAAGTGTTGATATTTTTTGTTATATTATACCAGATGTTATACTTAATTAATAAAGAAAAATTTAAACATTATTGTGTATTCACGAAATTACCTAACCACTATCACGAAATTAAATATCATATCACAAAATTACCTAACCTTTCTCAATGACTTTTGAGCTTTTATAAAAACTTATCAAAGGACTTAAAATCCCAAAACTGCATAGATTCTAGTAACTTTACTCTATGTACATCAAACAATTAAAGTAATTAAGTAAAATTACTGAAATTGACTTTGTAATTACACATCTAGTTAATTTATCACGAACATACCTTCCTTTACCCTATTGTTTAAATAATAATTATATTATTATTTAGTGTTTAAGCAGTTGATGGTAGAGATACAAGACCCTGCATTAATGTTAATTTGTTTGAATCTGGGTAGAGCTTGCGATATTTTTTCACAGCTTGTAGAATGAATTATCTTTGCTCTTCATCTTTAGTCAACAAAGCATTGGGCTCTTGCATTAGCAAAACTCCTCACTGCAGTGTATATAAAACTCTACACACAGGTATTCTGTATTTGTCACCCAAGCTTCAGGATCTACTTCCTAGAAAGAACAAAGCTTTTAACCACGTTTAACCACTGCCTTTTTCTGTGATGAGTTAACATCTCTGCCAAAAAAAAAGCAAATGCTACCACCTCTTCACCTACGGACGCTGGCAATCCAGTTTCTTCAAGAAGTTTCAACAGCTGCAAATCATTGACTGAAGCTGCAGTTGGGAGGCGGCACAGAAACCTAGACTTTAT
>NW_028324300.1:16514439-16596939 GCF_058129835.1 Hydra viridissima
TGTTGTATAGATCTAACTTTACTAGTAATAATCATTTTAAAAATCTTTTTAGTATCATTCTATTTCTAAAGAATATTTACAATAGAGGAGAACCTTAATGAATGGGACAATTATTGAATGAGACAAACTCAGATTCTTATAGAAGCATCAATGTAAAGATATTCAAAGGGTTTGAGGTTTCCCCTTACTTCATTTTTTTACCTGTTGCCATGTAAATGTGAACCCTCCTATTTTATTCTCTGTTGCTGGGCTACCTGGCGGCACTTTCCCAAAAAACATTGTACTTGCTGTCATTGAAGTCATTAACAAACAGACAGCAACAGATAATCTTTGGCAGCGTGTAAAACTACTGATAGGTAAACGAGTCCATATTGAGAGCCATAAATGATCTTCAGTAAAACCATATTTTGTTTTTGAAGAAAATATGTAAGCAAAACTTTTCAAATCATCAGATCCATATACAGGCAAAACAAAATCCAGCAAACTGTTTTCTTGATCAACACCAATCCAACGATTGGCAATGAAATCAAACTGCTTTTCTGTTTGCAGGTCGATGATCTCAATATTCCTTAATGAAAAACTTATTTTAAAAAAAATGTACACAGCTTAAAACCACTGTGTTACTATTAACATATGAGTGTCAATAAATTTTTTATTTTGATGACAAAAAAACACAGCATGTAAACTTTCTAGAAGTTTTTCAGTAGAATAAGTTTAGGAAACTAAAAATCTGTGAATTGATTAATTGATGAAAAAAATGCATAGGCTTCACTCAGAGATCAGTTTTATTTAAAAATGTTCTTAACAAAAATGAGTCCAGTGAAATGCCAAAAAACAACTTATTGTTTCATTTTTTTTGCTCAAAATTTACCTTAAATACCAGCCACCACCTGTATTGTCATGCCAAAGTCGCACATAATTTAAGTCACCAAGACAGCCTGATGTGCCCAATATGAAAACATCTATGCTGGATCTTTGAAAACATACCCTTTGTGAATCTTTCAATTGATGTACTCCTGAGTCACCAAACTCTCCTATTTATATAAAGACATAAAGTAGTCTGATAAATTTTTACAATTTTTTTCAACTTATTAATACAAATGCAATCCCTTCTTTGTTGTGTATATTTGCCAAATTTTCGTGTGGCATTATTCCCATATTATAAAGAAGAAAAACATGACTTTTTTTCAAAGTTCTTTTTTTTTCTAAAAAAATTTTGATAATTTACTCTATCTTTTAGAAAGCTATATGATTTCAAAAAATATTTGACTGCTTAAAATCATTGATTACAAAGTATTAGTGCACATGGTTATAATTGTGATAAAATAAAGACATACTAAAAACTATATGCCAGAATCTCTCAGTAAGACACATAATTTAAAGAAACCATTTAAATACTATTTTCAACAAGAAACTTTGAAATGCACTTTTGCAATCATGTAATTTTAGCTGCAAAGAAAAAAATGTTCAAACAAAACCTATGTTTTAACTAAACTTATTATTTTAGCTGCAAAAAACAAAGTTCAAACACAATGTTTTCACACTAAAAGTCAATCTTATAATATATATATATATATATATATATATATATATATATATATATATATATATATATATATATATATATATATATATATATATATATATATATATATATATATATATATATATATAATATGCTCTGAAATTGATTTAGTCTAATGATCATGATCATGAGTGTACATTTTGAAAACTTAAAGGACACCATTCTTAATAACTTAATCATACTTTTATTTTTTTAAAGTGGATTGATTAAGCCTAATCAGTCAAAGGAAATTGTAACGATGACTTTTAGTTAGAGAAATCTTTGTAATTGCTGCCAGTACAAAAAGAACCAAAAGATTTTCGAGGCATTGCTGAAAGTTGATATTGTTCTACCTCTTACAAATTAGAAAAATACTTTGTTTGAAAACCAAATTCTACAAATATTTAAATTAAATATTTAAACATTTAATATACCTAATAGAACACTGTCTAAAACATGATAAATAAAACCCTTTTATTTTTCTTAGAAAATAAAACAACCTTAGTAACATTAAAAAACCTTCCATAAGCTAAAATTATTTTCAAACTGGAGTTTTTTAAAATGCTTTAATTGTGGCTTATTTGCTTGAGCAACTTTATTTTACTTTTATGGTAAAAATAATGGCCATTCACTTAAAAAAACAGGTGTATATGATCAGCAAAAATTCATGACCACTTTTCAATAAAAACATTTTTTTTTGGTTACACTTTCAATTTATTTGATTAAAATTATTGACATTAAAAATAACGTTCTTTTTTCATAAGATAAGTACTTACCATTTATAGTAAAGAATATATTTGACTTTGTTCCAGCATTCCTTCGACTACCAGTAAATACAGTAATTTGGTAAAGATAACAATCTTCAGCTCGGTTATCAAGAAGTGGACAAACTCCAATCTTACAAAAAAGTTTAAAACTACATTCATATATTGATTTTTTTGAAAACTAAACAAATTGCAAAACTACAATGTTGTTCTGTATCTTATATAGACAAATTTCAAATTTTTAGACAAAAATTACTACGACTAATAAGCACATAGATTTCCCACAAGGATATCAAATTCAATTGACTGATTAATCTTCTATAACTCTAACAATAATATTTTTCTGAATATTTCTATCAAACCACTTATAGTTTGATGTATATATTCGTTACATACATAAAATATGACAAATATTAGCAACAAAATGAAGAACAGAAGGAGTGGTAATCTAAGTTATACTCAACATTTACCTTTTTTATATCATTTTTATCAACTCTTCTTACAATTATCAAACCTACAATCCACAACAGAATGACAAGAACAACTACTATTAGTAGAACATAGCCTTCTTTTAATAATGCCAAGGTAGGTGTTGGAAGTAGATTTGGTGCTACATAAAAGCTGCCAAATGCTGTCAAATGGTTACATTGACATTTTGTAACTGAAAATGTATTTGCCAATAGGTCAACCTTAAATAAAACAATACAAAACTTTATAGATGCTTATTCATGAATGAAAATGTATTTTAATAAAAGATTTTAAAAATCATATAAAAAAATTTAATCTTTATTCATTTATTGAAAAGGTAATAAATCATTGATGTGTCTTTATACCAGGAATTTACATGAAAACATAAATGCAAATATTATTCACAAGAATCAGACATTTCAAGAAGCTTTTAGAGCAGACAATGTTTTCAAGTTCTCACAAGTTTGGCAAAAATATATATAAAGACATTTCCAAAACTAATTCTCCCGAAAACCATTTGTTTATTTATCATTTGTGCTAATCTCATCTCCTAACCCCTTAAGTCCTTGTTAAATCATTAAAATACTGGAAAAATTTTGGAAAAGGACACAGTTAGTTTTCAGGCAGTGTGATGCAATGTTAGTTTTCAGGCAGTTAGTTCAGATGCAATGTGCACATTAACATCAAGTTCTTGTGTAACATCCTTAAGATCTCTTTCAATTTTCTCTTAATAGACAGAATTGTTTTTCATTTTTTATATAGAGCAAGGTTCAAAGTAACATGCTTACATGCCCAAAAATTAAATCAAATGCTCTAAGACACCCCATAATTTAATTTAATTTGCTTAAACTGAGTTATTACTGAAAAACTCTTTATAATTATTTCCCTTCATGAGGCACAGTTTTTATTACAGGTATATTTTAGCTAATACATGATTAAGTTGAAGAGAATCAATATGTTTTTATTAAATAAAAAGTCAAAGTGAAAAATATGCCTAATAAGGCACATCTACATAAATGATACTTTTCAATACTCAATATGATTTTTCTGAGCCACATAAAGATATCTATTATTGAACTAAACAAAAAAGTTACTTAAAGAATTATTTATCAATAAGTAATTCAACTTATTTTCATTACTAAACGAAAATATCACTTAGATGACTACAGTAGCCTTTTTATAAAACATTTAGAACTCAATCAAGTATACTTTAACTTTGTTCTGCAGAACAAAGTCTATTTTCAGGAAGGGTAAGGAATTCTTGATGTTTTTTTAATTTTATTAAACAGTTAAGAAAATCTTCTACCCAAATCTCTTTAATTTAGAGATATGGATACTTTCTAAATTTGAGTAAGTACTCATTTTAGGACAAGGGACTTAGCGCTATAGTCTCTTTGAAACACCATTGTGACAGAATCATGACACTTACAATAAGGGCACCTTAATCATTAGACTAATAATTGCATTAACAAACCAATATTTTTTTTCTCCCTATCTTGTCCAGTATTAGTGCAGTCCTTTCCAGCTCATTAACAGTATAATAGTAAAGAAATTATTTATTAGGAAGTTTGTATTTCACAAATGGCCTGAGATGGCTGTAATCCCAACTTGATAATAGAACTTTAATTTATATCAACCATAAGTATTTTTGTGGTGGTGATTAGTAGAATTTTCAAAATTGTGTATTTATCAAATTTCTGGGAAACTGCTGTTGCTCATTTAGTTTGTACATCAAGTGACAACAAAACTCACTAGTTTGAAAATGCCAAATACAATAAAATCACATGAAGACTGCAGGAAGACTGTGTGTATGCTTTTGTGTGTATGAAAAAGTGTACTCGCAGTCTTACACCATTTCTTATTGAAAGAATCAAAGAGTATTATTCATGTCAAATTAACTTTCATGATGCAAGAGTGCCTGAAGGCATTTGTGACAGTTGAAGAATTTGTCTTCAAAGAAAGCACAATGGAGAGAATATCAGTCTTCCAACTTTTTTTCAGTTTTCCGCAATAGTCATTCACCCCACTTCCGCAATACTTATTCACTGCACTTCACATTAAAATCCAGCCTTTTCATGCAGGTCACTTTGCAGGAAATGATTGCCACAAACTACTGAAAAACATTGATGTGCTTCAATGGCTTGCTGAACAGAATTGTGCTTTCCAAATTTTTGTCATTGATCTTTATTAGAAAGATGAATTTTCAAACTAGTGAGTTTTGTTGTCACTTGATGTGCAAACTAAATGAGCAACAGCGGTTTCCCAGAAATTTAATAAAAACACAATTTTGAAAATTCTACTAACCACCACCACAAAAATACTTATGGTTGATATAAATTAAAGTTCTATTTAAAAGATTTGGTGGAAATTACTTATGCCATAAAAATGCAAAAGTGTGAAGTTATTCAGTTAGTGTAATTAAATGTGAATTTAAAAAAAAAAAATTTTTTGCAGACAAAAAACTTCATAAGTCATATTTCTATTATCAAATCAAAGGTAAATTTCCATGATTCAATAGAAAGAATTACTTATACTGTAATAAATGCAAAGTATATGAAGCTATCATTCAAACAATGTGTTAAAAACAGAATTTTAAAAATGTTTTTTTTTTCTCTGACAAAATAGTTTGATTTTAATTTTTTCATTTTTGATATGAGAAGTGTGTATATATCACTCCCTCCAGAGGGTTTCTCCGGAACATCAAGTTGGGGTTACAGCCTTCTTGGGCCATATGTGATTTTTTATAAATTAACTTCAATAATTCTAAGGCTGTGCATCATGGGGTAATCATAAAAGTTTTTGTGAAAGTTTAGATTTTTTAATTTTTTGAATCATACACTTTAGTTTTCTGTAGATGTTAGTAATGTAAGTAGAATAACTTATAATTATGTTGCGATCTTTGATGAGCATAGATATATGATTTGTAACAATCTGGTGTATATTTGTCAATTACACATAGTAGTCAAATTTTTTCATCTATGTGAGTATTTAAATTTTCTGGACATCTGTCCTAAAGTTACTGTAAAACATTGCAAACATAATGCTGAAATATTAAAAAAAACACACCTCACATCCATCTGACATCCACTTGTTATTTGTTTCATTCCAATAGTTGCATTCAACGCAAAAAGATTTCATCTCATAGAGATAAGCTCCTTGATATTCTTTCACATCATATGTATATGAATTTAATTCCAGTGTTTTCTCAGGCATTGGACCAATGTAAAAATAAGATAAAAAAAGAAATGTTTTGTTTAGGAAAGAATATGTGGAGTTTTGAAAATCCCATAACATGAGAGACCCATCTTTCAAAAGCTGAGCTTTTTGATTTCTTTGCAAACTTAATGACAAGTTTGTTAATGTTGCATTATCGAAAACTTTAAGAAAATCAAACTGTGGAGTACTGTTTCCAAAAACAAGATCAGTTCCATTTTTCTCTGAAACACTTAATCTAATATCATAATCGGACTTTGTTGGAACTTTTCCATATTGCATGTAAATTATTAAGTTTGTCATTTTTTGAGGATCATTTATTGGTGTAAACTTCAGCATTAACTTGCAGTCAGTGAATTGCAGCTCAAGAAACTTGATTTGCACATCATTTGGCATTAATAGTGATAAGTTCTGACCTTTTATTTTTTCAGGTATATTTTTTATTGAAATATTTATTGCTGATGATAAATTTTTCACTTCAATTTTTTTCCCTGTTGTTGTGCTCAAATAAAGAATTTGAGATTCAGAGACGATGCTATTTGATCGCTCAAAATCCCATGTAAATGGTTGACTTTTCATCATAACATTCTAAATATAAATGGTATTAAGGAATAGTGAAAAAAATCATAACAAAAATTCAAAGGAACTCAAACTCAAAAAAACAACAATTCTATAACCCTAATCTTTCCAGAATTCTCTCAGGTTGTCATATACTGTCATTCGCAAGAGTCTACATCACCCTTTCAAAACTTATATGTGTAAAAAAGCAGACAGAAACAACAAATGTATGTTGGCATGTAAAAGTATATTAATACCTTTTTAAAACAATGAAATGTTAAAAAGTAACTAATTTTGTAACAATGAATGTATTGAATGAATGGAGGAAATCTAGTCTATGACATTGTTTACAGCAGTCTTCTCTAATGAGTGGTTCGTAAGAACTGAAGTTTATTTCACTGCCCAATCTCAGATAGCACTCAAGATTGTATGTTTTTTAAACTTTAAAAAATTCATTATCATTTATTTGAAAGGTGTTCGTAACAACTTTTTAAAATTAAATTCTACAATTATCAAAACTTCCCTTTTAATACATACAATTGCATCAGTAATGTAGACTCTTATAACCAATTCTTAAATATTTATCTCTGCAGCTAACAACTTTATTTAGCAAAACTAAGCCATATAAAACTATGGTACTAATAATGTAGCACTAAAAAAAGCATAATTTTTGACTTTATTAAAAAAAAAAAGTAATGAAAAAAAAAAAAACAGCAACATACATTCACCACAAAGCTGGAATATATTTTTGTTTCATTCAAAAAACTATCAAGATTTGGAAAAGTAAAACCGGTTTCTTCATTTTGTAGTTCTGGTGATGAGCTGCTTGAAAAATTGCTTAAATCATTTCCATAAGACTTTTTTAGAAAAAAGCGAAATGCAGAGGTGTCACCAACTATAGGTTCTTCACTTTCAGCAGTGTAACTCTGCATGGCATTTAAGTAATCACTCAAAGATAGTAGAAGTTTTGATACTGATTCAGATTTGTTTCTTTGCTATAATATCAATTATTTAAACTTTAAACTCAAATCACAAACTAAAGTATTCTTATTGCAAAGAGCAGATTAAACCCCACATATTTACATATTTTGGCTTTTAAATGGTAAACTAATAGCAGTTGAAAAACTTTTCTATTTAGGGAAGAAATTATTAGGAAATAGATTAAGGAAATGAAGATAAAATAAAAACATACTAGCTAGCTATAATATGGCATGCATGTTTTTATTTTATATCTTGTGCAGATAATATGGTATCAGACGAAGTCAACAACATAATAAATAATAAAATAATATCACTTATCACACTTTTCATAATCCTGATAAATATGCACTTTAAGAGCAAATGTTATCAATTTTACATGAGGTAAATAGAAGATATATGAACTAAAATATTGTTTCTTAAACATTTTTATTGACAAACTTTAAATATATTCAGGCTGCTATTATTATAAAAGCTAAAGAACATTATACATGCTCTACACAGCATTACACATGCTCTACACAGAAAAGGTTTAACAATTTATATGATTCTACTTCCCAAATACATATAAAGAAAAAAAAAACTAGGTTGAAATAGTTAAAGACGTTTACTATGGACATTTATTATACTGAATAAAAATACCCCACCTGTTCAGATGAATGATTGGCTGGTGTAGTTGAAAGCGAATTCTCACTTTTCAATTCTTAAAAATAAGAAAATGTTTAATTTAAAAATCATATTACAATGAATTTATTCAAACTTGATGACTAATTGTAATATTTTTTTCTTACAACTAAAAATTACAACTAATTCTAAAAAAATATTAGAATTAGTTGTAATTTTTTATATTAAATATTAGAATTAGTCATAATTTTGAAACTAAGTTTGATTCTCAAAGCCAAGTTTTTTTAAAAGAAAATTTGGTTTGATTCTCAAAACGAAGTTTTCTTTTAAGAAAACTTGCTTTTGAGAATCAAACTTAGTTTCAAAATTTTTAAAAAAAGTCAATCAAAAAAAGTTTGATATTCAGAGAAAAAACATATGCATGTGAAATTGAAAAATAAAATTATAGATTCATACTCAAAATTTAATACCCAAACTATTTCCAAAATAAAAATGAAAACATGCACAGGTTTATATAATATATATAAATATATTTTGAAAAATCTATGAAATTTTATTCAAAATTTGTAAATACTTTTTCTCAATACTTGTGCAATAGAGGCCTGATACAACATTGAATTGCTGAACAAAATTATTTTTGGATCATCTATGTTTTATTTTACATTTTTTCTTTATCATCTTTATTTATTTAAAAAAATTCAAAAGCTTTTAAAAAATTGGTAGGTTTTTTGAGCCTGTCACATTTTTAAGAGCAACTGCATAACTCAACTCTTTAGTTAAATGTCCCTCTAAAATATTAAGACATTTTCTACAGAACAGAAGATCTTTGTAGAAGTTACTTCTATAACTAAGAGACAAAATGTTTTAAGATTTTGAATTTTTAACTGGGAACTTTAGGAACATTAAAATGTATATTAGATACACCTCCAAAAAATACAATTAAAGCTTATATAAACAAATACAAAAACTATACAGAAAAAGAGTTTGTCGACATACCAACTGATTTTACAACATTATCAGAGTAAGAAATGGCATCAAATAAGTTAGATATGGAAACGATGAAAGGTTGAGAGATAATATCAAAAACGTGAGGTCCAATGTCTTTTAAATTATCTTTAGTTAGCAGAGATGCCATCTTGGTGACAATGTCAACAGCATTAATCTAAAAGTAACTTTTATATAAAAAACTTTTAAAAAATTAGGAAATTACATTTTCTTAAAGAATAATTAAAACCAATAAAAGATTAAAAATAAATTTGAAAATGTGTTTTTATACTTTAGCCATTAAAATAATTAAGGAATTTACAGCAGAATCCAGAAACAGTAGATCTTTTTGAATTTTGTTCTTGCCTTCACTGGCCATATTTTTTAGAAGCCTTGTATTGATGTATATACAATACTTTTGAGCAAAATATTTACCAGGATTATCTTTCATTAATTTGAATAGATGATATTTTAATAATAAGCTAAATGCAATTCAAGTAGAAATATTAGTCCATCCTATAACTTGTTAGAAAGATCTTCAAAATCTATTAAGCAATCCTATATAAGCCCCATACTAAGTGAATTCGACATCACAATTTTTTTTAGGGCCTACATATTTTGCTCTTTTTCCCCATTTACATATTACTTCCAATGAAGTTTCATAAAAGTGTAGATATATTGTTGCATAGATATTCCTAACAGACATTACAGATAGTGAGCTGGTTGACACTCTTCTAATACCTGGAATATACCTAACAAAATTGATCTTGCCACTAAAAGCTTTTGAAACAATCTCCAATTCTACTTTTGTTCTTAGGAGATGCATTGTTAATGGCATATAACTCATTACATTTTTTTTATGTGATAAACTGGTAGAATGATGAGCAACAACATTCTTCTTTTACTAAAATACCAAACAACTAAATTAGGAAACTTATTTAAAAGCAAAATTGTAAGCACTTTCACAAGTAAATGAAACCCAAATTGTAAGCACTTTCACAAGTAAATGAAACCCAATTGTAAGCACTTTCACAAGTAAATGAAACCCAATTGCAAATACAGTGGCTTTCAAAAATATAAGGTAAAAAATATAAGGTCATGATAAAAAATGATTGTTTAGCCTGTGACTATGTATAACACTAAAAAATGAATGGAAGATAGAAAGTGTTCTGTTCTGCCCAATTTAATGAGATTAAAAAATAAACTAATATTAGCATATGATTCTTGGATTTTTACTTGCATATTGCATATTGAGTTGATTTCTGGATTGCAGTGACAGACTCATCATTCATAAAAGCCTACTTTCTGATTGTTCTCCAATGTGTAGTTTACTTGCTTTTTAGGCACTTTATTTGCAATCTGATGGGTTATACCTCTGCAGCTGATATCTTATGAAACAAAAACTTCTATCTTACAGATTGCTGCTTCTTTTCTTTTACCATACATTTGAACATAATAAACTTTAATCCCTAAGTCTTTTCTGAGTCTAAATAAATTACAGACTTAAAAAACAAAGCAAACTGGGCCAGTTTTCAAGATAGTCAATGATACAAACATTGTTAACTTTTCCCTTGATTACACATTTGTTAACATAAAAAGTTGGGTGAAATGAAATGTTTTAATTTTACCCAACTTTTTATGTTATTACTTGTATATTATATAAAATTTCTATCATTTCTACGTTTATTATGTTAAATGTTCTTTTTATCAGACCAATTATGGCATTTGCTTTGTTACATACGTTTAACACTTGCGTTTTCCATTTCAAATCAGATCTTATTGTGATTCCTAAATCTCTTTCTACAATTGACGATTCTAAGATTAGTTGTGTGACATCTACTTTATTTATACTATAATTGTACATTAAGTTCTCTTTGCCAATGTGCATAACTTTACATTTATTGACGTTTAAGTTGATTAACCAGTCTTTACACCACTTTAAAACATTATTAATATCGCCTTGTAATGATAAACATTGTATCAAACTATTTACTTCAGTTATTATCTTTGAATCATCAGCATAAAACTTTGAATTATTTGAGATGATTTCATTCAAATTGTTTATGAAAATGATAAATAAAATTGGCCCCAGCACGGAACCTTGTGGGACTCCGCTCAAAACCATCACCCAAATAGATATAAAAGCACCCATAAGAACTTGTTGCTTACATGAATATAAGAGATCTGCAATCCACTTCAATAATTTGCCTTTTATACCATAAGCTGATAACTTTACCAATAATCTCTGATGTGGTACTGAGTCAAATGCCTTTGCAAAATCTAAAAAAATAATATCCACAGACCAATTTTGGGATAAATATTATGTTATTAAGTCCATAGATTCTACTAAATTTGTGACACATGATTTATGTTTTAAAAAACCATGTTGATTCTGATTCATTAACTTTTCACCATCTAAAAAGTTATATATGCAGTCCTTTATAATGGATTCCATGGCCTTACATACAATAGAGGTTAAAGATACAGGTCTATAATTTTCTGCAATCAATCTACTATCCTTCTAAAATAACGGGGTTACATTTGAAGTTTTCCAAATATCAGGCAGTTTAGAATTATTGAACAATATATTAAATAGAATACTTAACGGTTTTGAAAAACTGGATGCAAATTGTTTTAATACATATCTATGCACATTATCTACACCAATACTCTTGTAGGGATCTAGTTTTAATAACTGTTGGTATACATTTGACACAGTAAAAGTTAGTATTGGGCAATCTTTATCTGTTCAAATAGGAAAATTTGGTATTTCATTGTTTTCTTTTTGTAAAAATACTGATTTAAATTGATTATTTAATTGATTGACAATATCAAACCCGTTAGTTAATGACTCACCATCTTGATTATTTAGTCTCCTAATATAACCATGAACTGATTGCTGATGTTTAACATACGAGTAGAATTGTTTTGGCTTATACCTAAAGTTTTTTATTAATTGTATTTCATAATTCCTCTTTGATAACTTTATTTGTTTTTCAACTTCTTTTTTTAATAACTTATACTGTTGCATTTGTGTTTCAAACTTCCAACTAGAATTTCTGTTAAGCTTCCATAAACTATTTTTACTCTTAATTAGTGATTTGACCTCATTAGGTAGCCATTTTAAATTTTGTTTATATAGACTTGTGCTAATGACTGGTATATATATATATATTACATGCAGATGTATAACAATCTAGAAATCTTTTATATGATATTTCAATATCATGGTCATTGAAAACTTTTTCCCATTCAATTTGTGAAAAATATTTGTCAATTTGTTTATAATTGCCTCGATTATAATTCAAACAAATAATTGATAAATTTGATCGATTTTTATCATTTAAATAAAACTTCCACATGAAAACTAAATGATTTTTATTTTTTGCACTAATTGGCTAGTTATAATTAACATTGAAAACTCTAACTGGTGATTTAGACATAATTAGATCTAGAACACTTGTTAAAAAACCTTCACTAAGCTGAAATGTTGGTTTTAGTACAAATTGATGCAGTTCTAAGTCTAAAAATATATCAGCAAAAATATGAGCATCTGAATGATCAGGTCCTGAAATTGATACTATACCATTGTAATCCCATGTTATTTCTGGATAGTTAAAATCACCACACACAAGTATGCTTGAATAGATTTTGGTTATAAAGCTTGAGGCTAATTTCATCAATTCATTAATTTAATTTGATTTGATTAAGTTATATGGAGGACGATAAATGCATCCTAATAAAATTTTAAAAAATGACAACTAATTTTGACTTTTTTGTTTGTTTGAAAGTAATTGATTTTCAATTCTTTGTGTTAAGATATATTTGTGTAAACTCAAATAAAGAATGTTGTAATAATACAAAAAGTGGTTGTTATTTGCAGACCAAAGTAGCAAAAGAATCAGAAAACTTTAAACTTGATTTTTTCTTACCTCCATAGAGATTAGATTTAACCAAAAGCTCTGTTTTGTTCCTTGAGGTCTACCCAATCAAACCACCAAAGGGTTTTCTTGTTGTTTTTTTTGTCAAGACTGCAAAATATTTAAGAGGTGTAGACTAAACTTTTTTCTTTTTTTGACAGTTTTAAAGGCCAGGTGTTAAACATTATTTCAAAAAATGCATTTTACCAACCCTTGCATTATTATACTAATTATTTGGGGTTTTAACTTTAGAAAAAATTTAAAGTTTTAGATTTATATACTTAGATTTTTGTTTAGATTTTATATTAGTTACCTTAAATACAAAATAAGAAAAACTAAACTACATTTCTTTGAGAAGGTTTTTTCTGTTTCAACTTTGTGCGTGCACGACCATAACCAAAAAGTGTTATCATTTTAGTTTCAGTTTTTAAATTTTTCCTTATCCCTAGTTAAATGTGTTGGTGTGAATTAAGAAGCTAGGAGCATCATTTTCACTTAAACTTCATAGATAAATTAGTCATAAGGTCACAGCAATCATTTAATGTAATTGCAGATTGACAACATTTAAAAATTAAAAGTTGCAAAAAATAAAAAAGGTGTAGTCTTAAAAGAAAATCTTCCAGTTAATGTGTAATAAATTATGCTTAAAAGTTTTCATGAAATTTTCAAACAAAACAGTTATTTGTTTTTTAAAAAATCACTTTTAAAAAATATCTTTTTTAATATTATAACAACTAATTACCAATTTTCATTGAATTAAAGGGTCTTTACCCTTATTTATAAATTATTGTTCATACCTTATTAAGTTTAAAATACAACTAGTAATAGCTATAAAATTCTATGCAGCAATATGTTCTAAACATCAATTTACCAATTTTTATTACCTTGGTTTGTGGAGTCAGTTCCTCAGATACACCTAACGCAGCTGACAAAATATCACCAACTGCTTTAACATCATTCAAATCATTTAAAGGGGTTGATGAAAGCATGTCAACAACTTTTGTTCGAACCTGTTATAAAATTAATTTGTCTTTGAAAAAGTAATCTATTTTCTATTTATATAATAAAACTAAAAACGTATTTTAGAAAAGATTAAAAAATTACATTCTGGAGTTGAACCAATGCATTTTGCTTTTTAGACACTAAATCTTCATTTACACTAGCAAGACCTGTTGTATTGTCTGAAATTTCTTGATTTAAATTGTATACAGCTTTCGAATCTTCATTTACTACATAACATATTGCTTGCAAAAGATTGGCAAAGTTTTGTTCATCATTTAAACCGATATCAGCAAACAAGTTAGAAACATTTATTGCTTTTTCATAGGGCAGCACCTACAAAGTATAAGTAATATTAAAGTTTGGGAATATCTTTCAATTATTCAGCAACATCTTCTTACTGATTATAACAATGTTGTACAGAACATTTCACATAAATTTTCACCATTTTCCCCTGACTTAATTTAAAAATACCACATTTTCCTACAATTATTTTGACATATTTAAATCACAAATCATTAAAATAAGTTTCTTTTTTATTAAGAATTTTGCTTCCACTGAAAAAGATCATCTTTTTAAATATGAAATTTTGACAGTAGAAAATATATTTTGCTAAATAAAAAAAAAAACAAGAAAAGAATTAAGAAATAAAATTTCAATGATAGAATGAGGTTTCTTAGTTTGAATATTTTTACAAAGTAAACATTTAAAAATATTTCCCCGAATATAAAAGATTTTAAGAAGAAATTCTTAACTTTTCAAGGATTTCCCCTAATTTTGTTGAAAATCCAGGTTTTCTATACCCAGTACAAAGCTTGAATAATTGTATTAACATAAATTAAATATTAACAACAACAATAACAACAATACTAAAAATAACAATAATAATAATAATAATAATAATAATAATAATAATAATAATAATAATAATAATAATAATAGTAATAACAATAATAATAATAATAACAATAACAATAACAATAATAATAATAATAATAATAATAATAATAATAATAATAATAATAATAATAATAATAATAATAATAATAATAATAATAATAATAATTAATAGTAATAATAATTAATAACAATAACAATAACAATAATAACAATAATAATAATAATAATAATAATAATAATAATAATAATAATAATAATAATAATAATAATAATGATAATAATAATAATAATAATAATAATAATAATAATAATAATAATAATAATAATATTAATAATAATAATAATAATAATAATAATAATAATAATAATAATAATAATAATAATAATAATAACAATAATAATAATAACAATAAATGTAATGATAATAAATATTTATGTTTACAATAGTAATAATTATAGGGTAAGGCAGGGCTAGTTGAGCATAGGGGCAAATTGGAAAACTAAAGTATCTCAAAAACTATGCATCAAATGACAAAACATCTAATGGATGAAAGATAAATTATGTAATTGTAATGCAATGCGCATCAAATAGTTGTTAAGCCATGATTAAGTGAGATGCATCAACACTTTTTTTATTTTGGAACAAAAAAAGTAAAAAGAAATATTTTTGCTATTTTTCTCTTAGATTCTTAAAAGACATTATCTGGCATCACTTAATTTGTTGATATTTTACACATTTATTTGACTTTTGATTATACTCAGCTATTTTTTCCTAATTATTATAGTTCTTTTTAGAACTAACTAAGTCTCACTTAGTCTAGTCAGGGTGAGCTGAGCACATTTGAAAAAAATTAGTAAAATCTCAGGTGATTTAAGGCATGTCTTGCTTTTATGAGTGTTCAATTGCACCACTAAACATTTCTTTTGATCATAACTTTTTTTGGCAACAATTCACTAAAATGAACTTTACCAGGCGAAAGCTGTTAAAAATTAAATTATTATTTTTTTATGACGTTATGGGTTGTGACGGATTTTGTCTTTTCTGAAAAAGAAAAATATCATTAAAAATAAACAAAATGATCTCTATGCACACCTTTTCCAGTAATGTTCAGTATAGTACACTTCGATAATTGTTATTATCCACTTGTACAATTAGTGATTTGTGGTATGATTAGAAAATCCGACGTTTTTTATAACCTTCTGGTGTTGTCCCTAACATGACTAAAAGAAGCAATCATCGTTAACGGTACTTTGAGCAATAAAGTTGATAACCACTGGTGACAAAAATTTGGCACAATCTTTGATAAGCTAAAACTTATTGAATTTTTAGTTATCCAGTCTTAATTTTTTAGTTATTTTGTTTACAAAGTGTTACTTATCTTTTACTAAAAGTTTTGTTTACTTAGATTAATTAATAAAAAAGTTATCCAAAAATGAAGTTGACTACATTGATTGAACAAGTGTACAACTATTGTAATTTGCATCCTAAGGCTAAAACGAAGAGCACCGTAGAGTATTTTGTTGCCTCTAATCACCCCAAAAGAGCCATTAAAAGTTATATGGCAAAGTGGAAGAACAATGAGCCAAAGTCTCGTAAGCCTGGATAAGGCAGAAAACCAAAAATTATGACTGCTGGGAACATCAATCGTCTGAAAGGTCTTTTGAACAACCGGTCTGGAACTTCAACAAGAAAAATTGCAAATAAATTCAAGGGTGATCATTCCTACATTGTAAAAACAATAAAAAACAAAACAAACATTTGTTATTTTAAGAAAAAACAAATCCCTGATCGCACTGAGAAACAGTTAAATCAGTTGCAACTGAAGTGTGGAAGAATTTGTCGCAAATTCAGAAACCGCGACTTTGTCATTGACAATGACATTTAATTTGATTTTACATTTAAACACACAAATAAAAATTCGAATGTTGGATTTTACTGAGATGACGCAAAAAATGCACCAAAAAATGTAAAATATAAGCGCAAAAGCAAATTTGAAAAAAAAATTCTTGTGTGGATTACCATATCCCCTCGTGGAATCTCGAAACTATTTATTGTTCCTGCGATACTGGCAATTAACCAAACAGTGTACAAAAATGATTGCATCATCAAACGATTGATTCTTTTTATCAACAAACATCACAGTGATGGTAATTATGTATTCTGGCCTGACTTGGCCTCTTCACATTATGCTAGAAGTGTGACCAATTACCTCGATGAGAAAAATATCCGTTATGTAACAAAATTTGATAATCCAGCATGTGTCCCAGAATTACGACCAATTGAAGATTTCTGGTCAATCCTTAAAGGCTACGTGTATGAAAACAATTAGGAAGCTGAAAGTGAAGATCAGCTGCAAAAAAAAATCCATTCTTGTTTAAAAAAAATTGATAAAAATCTTGTACAAGGCATGTGTGAACATGTATACAAAAAAGTTGATGCCGTACATCATAATGGCGAGAAATCATTATTGCAGTCCCGAAAATAAAAAAACATATATTGTTTAATATTCTGTACAATATTTTTTGATCATTAAACTTTTAGTTGTACTATTACTGTCTGTGTTTATTTTGTGCCAAATTTTTGTCACCAGGGGTTAAGAGTAATTAAGATTTTTTATGTCAGGTGAAACCATGTGATCAAATTTACATTTTGACATAAAATTTTAGATTTTTAAATATTTCGCTGCTGTTTCAAGCAAAACAAAAATCATTTTTTAGTTTGAAAGTTTTACATGAAAATATGTTAAACCAGTTGTCTTGTTGCTATGTTTATCGTTTTGTTTTTGGTTTTTACTTGAAAATGAATTTAATGTTTCACTTAATCTTTTCTAATTTTTATGATTCATTTTCTGTGTAATATATTTGGTATATGTTGGAAGTACATGCATGCATGCATGCATACATACATACATACATACATACATACATACATACATACATACATACATACATACATACATACATACATACATACATCTAAATTGTTATTTTTCAATTACTGCAACAAGTTTTGTGAAATTTTCATTTTTCAGCAAATGTAATAATGATTAAAAAAAACAAGTTTTGAAAGTACAAGGAAAAGTTGCTAAATCCAAATGTTTTTCATCAATTATTTGTCTTCAGTCAACCTTGAGGTTTTAATTGGTGGTGGGTCTAAATAAAACCTATACAAATATAGGAGAGAAATTTTTAAAATTTTTTCCTTGAATTCCATTAAATTTTTTTCATTATATGATAACTACATTATAATGTGTATAAAATACAAAGTGCTGGATTAATATTGACAATTTTTTAATCCTTGTTTCTTATAGGACAATGAAAAATAAGTATCAAGCACTTTTCAAAATGCAATATATGGGAATGAGATCATAGTGTTAAGCAGATTTTTTCATCGCAAATGTAAGAAATGGTAATATTAAATACTAATTAATCTTTTTTTACCAATAATTGATCACTTTAAATAATTGTGTTACAATAGGGTTTTGCTAAATTTCATTCTTTCATCCAGCTTCTCCATTGGTAATTTTTAGAAAATACTTCGGAAAACTTTTGGAAGTTGACAAAGGCTGATATATCTAAGGTTATGTAAAGCACATGGTGGATCAGACTGATGGCAGGGCCAGTAAACCTAATTTTAATGCAATTTAAAAGACAACCTTTAACTGTATTTTGTTTTAGAAAGAAAATAATTTACAACCTTATGTTTATCTATAAGTTTTTATTTCCTAAACTCAAGTAAGTTATTATCTCCCCTATTTGTTAGAGTCAAATGTTAAGATGTAGCCTGTGCTTGGAGTAATGAAAAGTGAAAAAATAAAATTATCAGGAAAAATATACACCAGGGTCGACCTTTAGCCTTTTTGTATTATAGGCAAGTGACAAATACCCCTTAAAAAGTCAAAAGACTTTTAGGGGGTATTTTACTATATTTTTCCTTTTTCTACTGTGGAAATTTCGAATTTTGCAAAAAAAAGTTTACAAAGTTGAATAGGTTTGGAACATTTAAATTCGAACCTAAGAACATAGCTAAACTCTATAGGTGTTTTTATACGAAAGCTAAAATTTTAGAAGGCCTAAAAGAAACACATCATTCAAAAAAAGTATGAAGATTTTTAGTGCCAGTTTCTTCACATTCGTATCGAAGAAAGATCTAGTAATTTGTCCAATTTTTTTCTTAAGAAAAATTTGGTTGAACCAATAAAGGCATTTCTGAGCAGTATTCTCAAAAAGGATGTAATATTTTGGAACCTCAAGTTCAATAAGAACTCACACTTTAAATAGGTAAACATAATCATTTATATCTAATAAAAATAAAGTACTGTTTTTTGTTAAATATGAAATTCATATTTAACAAAAAACAGTAGTACTACAGGGTTCATGGCACTCAGGGAAAACCTGGAAAATCAGGGAAAGGTTTTTAAATTATGAAAAATCAGGGAATACCTGGAAAATTCAGGGAACTTTTTTTGAAAATCTTTAAAATCAGGGAAAACTCAGGGAATTTTTTTTAGTTTTGTATAAAACTTGAAGTTATTTTGCAGTATACAAATTTTGAGTTTTTTATTTTTATTGAAAGTTGCTCACTACAGTGGTTTTATGACTTTTATAATATATAGTAACCATATCTTTAGATAAATATTTAATTAAAAATATAATAATATAGGATATGACTTCAGAAAAGACCTATTTTCAAGAAGATTGGTTACAATACCATATTTATAAAGATTGGTAAGTTCCTGATGATCATGCAAAAACTAAAGCTCATTGCAAAAGATGTAAAAAATTATTTGAATTGTTTAATATGGGTATTCAGGCTGTTAAAAGTCATGCTGCAGGTATTTATATAAACTTTTTTAACATGAGAGTGAAAATTAAAAAGAAGTAATGTTTGATTAGTTGTTGATTTTATATTATAATCTCAGTTATTAATAGATTGTAATCAACCTTGTGGTTGCTGTTATTGTTTTCACATTACTATTTCAAGTATTGAAAGTTAAACTGATTGTGACAAAAAAGAAAGCATTAAAATGTGACACATTTTTTAAAGATAAATGTTTAATCTTCAATTATGTTATTTTATGTAAAAAGCATCAATCTGCTGTAAAGCCTGTTAGCTGTTTCTTTGTTAATGGAAAGGAGTTGCAAGCTGAGTCACTTAGATGTGAAGAAAAAAATACGACATTTTCCACCAAAAAACAAACAACTATTGATTCCCCAATTAAATTACCCTTATCAACTAATGAGATCATATGGGCACTGAAATCTACAATGAGCTGCTGCTCTAATAATTCATGTGCAAATTTAAACAACACTTTTAAATAGATGTTTCCTGACAGTAAGGTAGCAGAAGATTTCACCATGAGTTCCTCAAAAGTATCATACATTGTTAACCATGGACTAGCGCCATACTTCAAGACACTCTTAGAGGAAGAAATCACAAAATCAGATTGTTACATCGTATCTTTTGATAAGAGTTTGAATGACATAACCCAAACATGTCAGATGGACCTACTCGTTTGATATTGGGATGTCAATGAAAAAGTCAAAATACGATATTGGACATCAGCTTTTCTTGGTCATTCTACAGCTTCTGACCTTCTTACTCATTTCAACAAAAACTTATCGAGATTTGATTCAAGTAAAATGTTTCAAGTTTCCATGGATGGACCCTCTACAAATTGGAAATTTCTCAATGATCTAAATAAACACAGAAAGAACAACGAGATGCCACAGCTTATAAATATTGGAAGTTGCTCCTTGCATGTAATTCATGGTACCTTTAAAGCAGCTATTGAATCAACCACATGGAATGTTAAAGAAACTCTGAAAGGGTGTTGGCAAATTCTTCATGACAGCCCGGCTAGGCGTCAAGATTATGAAACAGTCACAGATGCAAAAAAATACCCTCTTTTCTTTTGTGAAACAAGGTGGGTTGAAAGCAAATCTGTTGCAGATCGTGGCATTGAAATCTGGCCTAATATATGCAAGTTAATTGAGTTTTGGGAAAAGTTACCATCTTCAAAGCAACCCAAATCAAAAAGCTTTTTAATTGTCATAAAAGCTGTTAAAGACAAACTTATTCTTTTAAAATTTGAAGTTTTCAGCTTTGTTACCAGCATATTAGAGCCATATTTATTGGCATACCAAACTGACAAGCCAATGATTCCATTCATGTATAGTGACTTAGAAAAGCTGTTGCTATCCATGCTGAGCCTGTTTGTGAAACGCAAGGTTATTGATAATTGGTCTATACCAGAAGTTGACTTTCATAAAAAAGATAATCTATTTAAGAGAAATCAAATCAAACTAGGATTTGCAGCTGAAACAAGATTAGCTTCTTTGCAAAAGAAAGATATAATAACAATTACTGATATTCAAAGTTTCCAAAAAGATTGCACTAACATGTATGTACAATTATTTGAAAAGTTCATGGAGCGAACTCCATTAGGGTCTATCATTGTACGCAATTCTCAGGTTTTTAACCCTAATTCATTGATAACAATGACTCCAGAAAACGCTAAAAAGAAGTACAAATCTTTATTGAAACACTTTATCAGCTTAAAGTATCTTTCACCAGTCTTTTCTGATAAAGCTATAAATCAATTTACTAATTTCTTTAGAGAATCAAGGGTTTATCAAAACAATTTTCATGAATTCAATAGAGATAGAGATAGTTTAGATGACTTCTATTTTAAAAAGTGCAATCTAAGTAAATATAATAAGTTGGCATCAACTGTCAAAATACTTTTGACACTAAGTCATGGACAAGCTTCAGTTGAGAGAGGTTTTAGTATAAATGCCACAATACTTGGCATTTATACTAAAACCTCTCTCAACTGAAGCTTGAGAGAGGTTTTAGTATAAATGCCGGTTTTAATATAAATAGCTTCTATATCTTTCATGGGATGATCTTACATTGATTATCATTTATTACAAACAAAATGATAATCAATGTAAGATCATCCCATGAAAGTTATACAAGCTACCTAAGTTCAATAACAGACACTAATAAAAAAGAAGCAAGTCAATTGGCAAGGAAAGTTGTTAGCAATGAAATAAAAGATGTTGAAATAAGACGAGATCAACTGAAGAAGACTAGTGAAATTTTGCAGTTTGATTTTGTAAAATTTGTTGAGGAAGCTGAAGAGAAGCAAGATCTAGGGTTAATTTCTAAAGCTAATGCTATGAAATGAAAAGCAAATAAGAAAAACAAAGAAATTAAGAAATTAGAGCTAGCACTTGGTTTCTTAGAGCAAAAGAGAAAGTTGCTAAAATAACTTTATATAGAATGGTTCTCATGTAAAGTTTATATTTTGTTAAAACACATTACTCTGTTTGAAATATCTTTTAAAAAAAACTTCTTCATTTTATTTTTTAAATAAAAGAATAATAAAAGGAAGAAGGTTTAATTATCAATAAATTGCATGGAAAGATAATATGATAAATACTTATTGAACTTTTATGGTTTTGTTTCCTTATTAAACCACTTTTTATTACTTAAAAACCTTCCTTTAACAGATTGCTATCAATTAAAAAAGAAGTATTTATGTCCTTAAAAAATGTTGATAAAAATATTAGGGGAACATGGGAATTCAGTTGTGAAAGTATTATATCCTTCAACATTAACAAGGAAAATTATATACTTTTCGCCACCCAAACTTAGGAAAAAAGTACTTGAAATCGTGTATAAATCAGGGAATACTCAGGGAAAATGGATTTCTAAAACTGCCATGAACCCTGTGAATGTATAGATTTTATAGATGTATATTTTTATCTAATATTGGCTGTTTCTGTAAAAACAATGTTGGCCTTAGATTATGGTATACTTAACATCAAACTCTTAATGGGATCAATCCCATGAGGTGAAAACACATCACATTTAAACACGTCACATTTAAACAAAAATAACACGAAAAAAAAACAAAATTTTCTCAGACTGGCCTTAAATCACCCGAGATGGCATTATCGGATAGGGAGAAACAAATTTAATTGGGTAAAGATTTTAAGGTTCATAAACACTTTTAAATTAATTATAATTAAATTAATTATAATTTTATAGAAAGTCAAAAGTCTGGGACGAAAAGTTGTCTATGAACTTCCCCTAGTGAATTGAGGGTTTGTGAAGAATTTGGTGATAATTGGATCAAAACTGAGGATTTGTATAATGAAAACACATAGACACATATAAACTTTAGACATTACAATAAAAGGCGATAACAATAAAAGTATAAATATTAATTCAAACCAAAGACAATAGATCAGGGATAATATTTTTAATAAATAGCACAACTCTTTTCTTAATAAATTAGGGGATTATACAATGTCTCATGGTGATTAATGTTAATACAAATAGAGAGCATGCTGGAGAACAATTGTATAGAATACACTTTTGCAATTATTGTATACTCTTAAAGCTAATGAACATACTCTTATAACTAATGTAGACCAACTGCAAAAATGTAGAGATTTTTAAACTTGTAAGTCTTATAAACTTACCTGAACATCAAGAGCTTGATATTGAGTGAAAGCATTGTAAATCCCAATCACTCTAACATGTATGTTAATTGTAAAGTTTTTATCAGGACTACCAGCGCCCAAAACAAAGTTGATTAGCATAGGATTATCAACAGATCTTACATTCAACAAAGGATAAGCACTATTAGCGTTTGAAGTCAGGGAAAATTTTGCTGGTGCACCATTGTCATAAAAAAAATTGTATCTCAGTATGCTCATTTCATTGTCTGCCCAGTTTTGACAAATGAGTTTAAACTTTGTGATAATTGCATATCCTTGCTTAGGGCTTAAAAAATAAATGTCATATAAAAAAAGATACTAAAAAACAAATTTTCAACTTCCTACTAAAAACCAAATAAAAGCAAAAAAGAAAAATATTCATTCACCAAAATCTATTTCTACATATTGTAATTCATTTGAAAAATAAATGGAAACTATGCTACCTAATAGAGCAGCTTCCTGGAACAGGTAGAGAAGATGTTTGTTTTTTAAATTTAAAAAAAGCTTTATAAAGTGACCCAGCATAACCAACTGACAAAATGAAAGTGTAATTTGAAGATTCAAGCAAAGTGTCGACATTAATTATAAGAGTTTGGCTTTTAAACCCAGTTGTTGTTGAGTTATCTAGAAGAAGTTCTGGTGGCCAGTTGCCATCATCATTTAAGATTTCCCAATTAAAAGACAATCTATTTTAAAAAACACTTAATGAATAAAAAGTAAACTATTAAAATCAATAAATCTAGATAACTTGATTTCTGAATAGTTTTAAAATGACTCTTATGCATAAAATAACAGAACATAAGAAATATAAAGATAATTTGCTTTGTTAATAGTTTAAAAACTGCAGTAAAAATTAAACCTTATGCATAAACTTGATAGTTAAAAAAAAAAGAAAAACACTTTAGTAACTACTTTAGTAACTTTATCAAGAAATTTTTACGAGACTTTTATTGAACTAAAATACAATTTTAAAGTCATTAGAGAAAAAGCAATATAAGAAATAATAAAGCTGATAAACACATAATTTAGGTTATTCAGAATAATTTTGAAACTTTTAGCAACAGTTGCATAGAATTATCAGTTTGTTTCTAGAATTGTTACTCATCATTATCACATATTCAAGCCCTTATGTTAAGATTTACAATATTTGAAAAGAATTAACTAACAAAAAATTTAGGTTAGCAGGTTAAATATTCACATATCCTGAGAGTAATATTCAAATTAAATACATAGTTAAATTGTTGAACTCGCAGTGGATAAATATGTTACAAAGAAAATACTCACCTATTTTTGCCACAATCAAAGCATTCAAACAAATAGATAACATGATCTCTTAGATTCAACTTTGGACCACAGTTTGCTAAACAACTAGAAGTTACAGAAATTAAAACTATTTTAAAAGCATATACAACTGCAACAGCTGAAAAATATATTCTTATATTAATTAATATTACTTTCGAAATAGAAAATGGTACATACATTATATTTCCTGTGGGCAAGTCACCTGGACTAAAGACTATTTCTTGGATAAAAGAACTATATTGAAAATAACTTCCAACATACTTTATACTTGTAACTTCAAACTGATATGTTATTCCTTCTAAAAACATCTCTGTATTCAACAAAAGTTCTGAGCCATTAAAACTTAATTCCTCCCAAGATTCATTAAAACAGGTATCAGAGCTGAATGTTGAATTAACTTCTTTATAAGCAATTAAGCTTTTAAAAGCAACCGATATATTGCTTACAAGTCGACATCTCCATTTAAATGCCATTCCTTGATATTCATTTTTAGGAGAAGTAGTACCAAAGCTTACTAACACATGGATTGAGAAATTTCGGTGGTGCCTCTCACCATCTTGCATTTGTTTGTAGGCAACAGTGCGAAAGTTACCATTGTCTATCTCAACATACAAGGGCGATTCAACAACCATGAAATAAGAAACATAATTGGTGGTAAGTTTGTTGTATGTTAACAGCAATGACAGATCATAAGAGCCATAAATGAGATCTCCCTTTCTGATAGAGTACACTATTTTTTGGTTTGCCAAAACTCCCTGTGATTTATTTTCTGTATTACTGCCTGTTAAAACCCAATCAAAACTGATATTTGCTGATGAGCAAGGATTTTGACCCTCCTCAAAATTTGCCACAAATTCTTTGTTTGTACTATAAAGTATTTTCATCGGATTCGTTTTTGTCCCATAATGAAAGGAGATATGCGGAAAAGAGCAATTTTGGACTTGAACAAATATTTCTTTTTTTTTTATTTGCATTCGATTTTTTGCCTCAATAGTTATAGTGTAATTACCCTCTAATTTGTAAGTGTGTGAAAGATAAAATGGTATAGGACATTGACTTTGTGACTGGTTAATTTCTTGAATTACATTATCTCCCCAATTTAAAATGTATATAAGGTAAGAGCCTGAACTTTGACTTATTTCCAGAGTTATTTCATTTCCCTTAGGCAAGAAAATGTTGGGGTACAATGCTGAAGTAGGCTTTGTTGCAATTTGGATTGGTGATATATTGCAGAAGACTGTCATATTCATAAAGCTGAATAGTTCTGAATCAGGAAATGATTTATTAATCACTACAAGGTTTGATGCTGTAGTTTATCTCATACTTTCCGCAATCAATATAGCTAAATAAAGTAAAGAAAAAAACAGTTTAATTTCCAACAACAAAGTCCTTTCACTTACTAAAAATAAACTTTAACTCTTAAAAAATAGATTATAACCCATGTAAACTAGCACAATGTAATGTGTTTACAGTATACCATTCATATAAATAACCTAATGGAATATATTTTAACAAAATGTCATGAAAATCTTTACAAACCTGTGGCTAAATGTATAATTAAACTTTTCTGAGCTATTTGTACAATTAATAGTTTGAACCACTTGCGAGCTGTCATCACCAAAGTGTAATTGAAGTTGCCCAGCTGTTATTGATGTTTCTCTACATTTGCCAAAAGCAACATTTTGAAACATGAAAATTACTTCAAAGTGTGTTTCCTTTAGAATATTTTCCTCTGCAGAAATATATTGCCCAATCTTGGAAAATTTAATACAGTCTTCTAAAATTAATTAATAAAATAGAGTAATTTAAAAATAAAATCATTTTAGAGTAGCATTCTATCAATAGTTTTAATTTAGTTCAAAAACTCTAAGTTGTTAAATAAAATTAAGCTTATTACATCAAATGATAAAATGTTCTAAAATTATTGTACTATTGATATTGCTACTGTTAAGCAATTATAAACATTTTCATAATAATTTTACATATTGTGTTGACTTGTTTAAACTCTGTAGAAGGGAAAATTCTGAAGGAAGAAAACTCAAGGAGAAAAACAGCATAGAGAAATCGCAGAATCTTAAAAAAAGTCAAGCATAAAAAAATGGGTATAATAAGTAAAACACTAGATAGGGATGATAGATTTAACAAAAAAACATTTTTGTCACAAATACAAGTGGCACACAAGCTGCTCAAAAATACATAAAGAAAACATGAACATAGACATGAATTAGATAAAAGTGATTTAGATTTAGAATTAGATTTAGAAAAAAGTGATTTAACCTCAGTATTGAAATGAAAATGCATTTCAATACTGAAGTTAAGTGGTATTTTTTAATTAAATCAGGGGAAAATGAGGAAACTATATGTGAAATGTTCTGTACAACATTGTTATTATCAGTAAGAAGAGGTTGCTGAATAATTAAAAGATATTCCCAAAATAAAAAACATAATGAAAACTGCAAAGAGTTATTTAGCTGTTGAGTTAGAAAAATAACCAGTGCAGAATTATTAAAAACTGGAAATAATTCCTTTAGCTTAACCTAAGAGAGACATGTACAAAGCACATCATATCCTGTACAAAAATTACAATTTTTGAAACTAAACTAAAAAAATCAGTAGGTAAAAATAAATTTAGCTTTTTCAAATTTTTAACTTTCAAATGTATTTCTACATTTGGTTTTCATTTCTAAAATGAGTAAAGACAGTAAATAAAGGTCACTTATTTTATATTCATTAAATGTACATTAATGACATTCTAGTACAGTATGAAATTTTGATTTACATGTAGATTAAGAATCTGCACACCACATGGGTTCCGAATGATGAATGCGCTTAATTTGGCCCAGCATATGCAGAATAGAAAACATTCCTGAACTGTTCGTAACAGAGAAAACAATCTTTGTCAATGTTGCAAAACATGGTGAAGGGTTTTACCATGTAAAAGTAGGACAGTCATTCCACCCACCTCCTCAAATTTTCATTAAATTTCAACCAGTGGTGCCTATCAATAAAACATGAAAAAATTTAAAATTTGAGCTCCCAACTTCAAATGGTTATGATGTTTTGAAATAAAATAAAATACCATATTTTTTGTTCATATCCGTCATGATGGATTTTATAGCATCACCCTTTTTTGAATAATTCAAATTCTAGTAAGAAACATCCAAAAATCAGTACCTAACCATTTTTGAGGGTGCTGAATCCAAATATGTAGAGAAAATAACACAAATAAAATTTTTTAAAAGATATTTTTTGATTTTAAAATGGTGAAGGTAAATTTTCTGTTTTTTAATCATGGGTTACACTTTCACTAATTCCTGTAGTTGCCCAATTCTCATGGGCTTGAATCTTTTTTTTCAGATAAAAGAAGAGACATTAAACAATCTTAATATAAAAGATGGTTTTGGTATTTTAAATCATTGTAAAGACAAGTAATTTTGAACTTTAGACTGAAAAAGCCATTTTTTGGGCCCGTGCTCTCCATTATGGATATTTTAGTATTATTTAGTAGAACTTTAGACTGAAAAAGTTTCCTTACATTTGACAGCACCTTTTATTTTTTGCTCTTGCCCTTCAGAAATTCTGACTTACATTGGTACATTATTATATAATGTTACTAGATGAACTACCCGGCATTGTCCGGGATATTAAGTTACAAAAAGTTGAAAGTCTTCACAAAATTCATTAAGAACAAAATGAAAAATTAAATGAGAAATAATGATTTAAAATTCTTTTATTCTAGTAAAATATTAAAAATTAAATAGTTCACCTCTGCATTAGATAAAGGCTTTTTGATAAACAGCATTCAATTTTTTTTCCCTCTGATGCCAGAATGAGCAATTTTTGAGGCATTTCAACTCTTGAGCATACCATATACAATTGTCTATGAAAAGCATGGGATTCCAAATAGATTCCTGCAACTTTCAAAGACTGCCCCCTGTGCTTAATTGATTGACATGGCAATTGCAAAACGAACTGAAAAACTGAAGGCGTCTTAAATCAAATGGCAGATCTGATGGAATGAGAGGAATTCTGATGACATTGTCACTCTTGGTACATCCTGTTAAAATGGTTGTTTCTATAACATTAGGAAACAGGTTTTTGACCAAAAGGCGTGTTCCATTGCATAACTTTGGTGGGTCCAAATTTCTGAGTAACATAATTGGTGCTCCAACTTTGAGTGCAAGGAAGTGAGTTGGACGTCCTGGGGCTCCAAGGAATTGAGAAACTCTGTCGGATAGATAACTGCCTGAGCTGGATCTGTGAAAATATCCACTGACTTTAGACATTGAATGTGAAAATTAATCTTGCTCACAGTCAGTTTTTGGGAGCTAGAGTTTCCTTTTGACACAACCAATCTGAGTTTCTAAAATGGAGCTTGATGTTTGGAAAGACTTTGGACTTTAGTTCTTCAACTGACTTTACAATATTGCAAAAGTTGCTGGGAAGATTAATTTGGCAAAATATGAACTACACCCATGATCATATTGTTGCAGTGGAAATCTCATAGTAGTCTATCAACTACCTCCAAGGATTCCACTGCCAGCACAATTTTCTTCTGTTGTCAAATTTTGGCCAGTGGCAAATTGATGACAAAGGTTTTTACTGTTCCACCTGGAGCATCTAGAAAGACAATCTTTAATCAAGTTCAAAATTTTGTTGCAGTCTGCCATCTGGTCTGGTACCAACTGTGGCTCTCTCTGAGAGACATTTGTTGTGAGCTCCTGAATGTTGTAACTTGTTTCTCTGAGAATCTATCTGCACAATCTGTTGCCTTTGTCACTTCTATTTGAAGACCTCAGTGGAAAAACCAGCAATGTCACATTTTTGAAATTTTTGAGAAATTATTATTTTTCAAGCAAGCATATCTTATTTCATCTTTTATTTTAATTACCAAGTGAAAAAACTAGTCCACTCATTAAAAAAGACGATAAAATTAAACATGACCAAATGGAACAATCGGTGATGTCAAGGTTTATATTTGGAATAACCTGCATTTTCCGAAGTTTTTATAGTTTACAAAACCACGTGATTCCTTAATACCTCAAGTATTGGTTGAATAAAAAGCTGTGGAAAAAAGCAAACAAAAAACAAAAAGGCTTGTAATGATAGTCCGGTGGTTACAGAAAAATCAAGAAAAAGAAAGATTAATATTAATTCCAAAAATAGAAAAAAAATACACAATTTATCAAGCCACATTATTGGGGCAGACTGTAATTGTATTCGATTTGCATGTTTTAAAACTATTAGTAGAAAGGAAAGGAACAAACTAATTAAGAACTTTAATGAATATTCATCTAAAATTAGTCAGGACGCATACTTATCCACACTAATAAAAATCCAAAACATTAACAGAAGAAGACCACGACAGAATGCAGATAAAACTTCCTTACACAATTTTTCATATTCTTATTGTGTAAGGGTGCAAAGAGCACAATCAGCTATCGAAGTTCCAATCTGCATTAAAGCTATGATGGCTTTTTTTGGAATTAAAAAAGCTAGGATTGGATCAATAAGAAAATCAGTTGCTACAACTGGTTAGTAAATAGTTAAAGAAGGTATATTTTAATTTATGAACTAAACTATATATATATATATATATATATATATATATATATATATATATATATATATATATATATATACACCTTGTACAGAAAGTTTAAACGCACTTGTTTTTTTGTAAATTATGGTAAGTTTGGACTGGTGCAAAGAGAAAATCTGATGATGCGTCTTCATTTTTTATTTTTTTTTTTCTTAGCCAATTATTAATTAAGAAAAAAACACAGCTTTCAAAGAAAAAAACACAAAATCTTTTCTGAAATGTAATATGAAACACAAGAAATCAAAAAATTGATGAGAAGAAAGTGCAATAAAGTTTAAACGCACTTAGTAATTTTTTGTCATGGAAATATGTTAATATGGGATATGACCCCCGTTGTTTTTGATACATGCTTGTAATCGGCTTGGCATTGACTCAATAAGATTTTTAATCATCTTGATTGGAATTTCAAGCCACAATTTTGTTAGTTATTTTTTAAGCATTTCATGACTTGTTATTTGCTTTTTTGTTAGTTGATAATCCATCCAGCTCCATAAATTTTTGATCGGGTTTAAGTCAGGTGATCGTGCTGGCCAAGTCATGAGTCGAATATTACTTTCAACGAAATAATTGGTAATTGAATGTGCTGTATGACATGGAGCATTGTCTTGTTGAAATAACCAGTTTTGATCAGCTTGGAATAAATCACAACTAGGGATAAGCGAATTTTCGAAAATGTCACGATACCCATACTGGTTCAATCTTCCTTCGTATATTTTATGACAGCCAACGCCTGAGCCTGATATGCATCCCCATATGCCGACAGAGCCACCACCTTTTTGAATACGGCTGTGTATGTGTTGCTTCAAATATTTTTCCGTATTTTTGCGACGAACAAATCTTTTGTTTTTTCTGTTAATAATTTCAAAATTCGACTCATCGCTAAAGATAATTCTTTTCCATTGTTCCACTGAATAATTTAAACGCTCTTTGCACCATTTTTTTCGCTTTAGACGATCGGTTAACGACAACATAGGCTTTCTTACAGCATGAAACGAATTTAATTCTTTTTTGCGTAATAACTTACTTATTGTCGTACGACTAACTGTTTTGTCTACAAGCGAACTATTGATTTCTGCAGTCAAAGCTGACACTCCTGCTTTTGGGTTGCGTCTGCTAAGCGTATAAAGCATGTTTTCATCGCGAGCTGACAGTTTTTTTGGGCGCCTAATACAAGGTTTATCATTGACACTACCAGTCGATAAGTAATTTTTTATTGTTGTACGAACGCTGAATTCAGAAATATTCAAATGTTTGCCAATTTGTCGATTGCTCATTTTCATTTTATGCATGCCAATGACTTGCCATTTGATTTTCGATGAGACAGCTCTTTTACCCATGAAAATATGATCTTTTGACAAAGTTTTATCAGTTGAAAATGGCTGAAGGTTGAATCAAATCGTAGACGCAGTTTTTTTTGCAAAATAAAATAAGAATAAAGATGCAAGTACAATATGCTAACGATAGCAGGCTGTTGAGTGATAAAAATGCGAAAGACTGCAAGAAAAAATCAATCAATTAATTAGAGTTACGAGTTTTCCAACCAAAGTGCGTTTAAACTTTATTTCAAAAAATTGAAAGGACTTAATTGCTCCGTTAATTTTCTCATCACCCTCTACCTTCTTTATGGTGTCCTTATATTTTTTTTTTCTCTAAATCGATAAATTAAACCATTAGTAAAAATAAACATAAAAAATTCGGACCATATCTCATCAATTTATCGGGTTATCATTTCTTAAAAGAATTATCGACGTTAAAAAAACAAGTGCGTTTAAACTTTCTGTACAAGGTGTATATATATATATATATATATTTGTGTATATCAATATTATGTCATTTTGTTCTTTTAGTTCGCCCTCCAATTGATGGTAGAGGCAAACATAAAAATCAGCCACACAAATTAACCGAAAGTGACAGTGAAGCTATCCAAAAACATATATCTTCTTTCAGAGGAAGGTTATCTCATTATGCTATTGGAAAAGCTAAAAAAATTTACTTATCTGAAGATCTAAATGTTGTTTGAACTATTTAAACATCCTTACCCAACTGTTAAAGTAGGGTTGGAAACATACAGAGTATTTTTTAACAATTTAATATTGGGTTTGGCTTTCCACGAAAAGACACTTGTTTAGCTTGTGATGAGTTCATTGTAAATATAAAACACACTGACAAAGAGCTTTTAAATGCAGTTGGTGAAGATATTATCAAACTTAATAGAAAAATAAAAGATCTTGAAACAGAGCATGATTTTCACACAAAAAAGGCTGCTGTATTTTATAACAGAAAGTCAGATGCAAAAAAACGAGCAAAAAACTCAGACAGGTTTGAAGCTATTGCTTTTGATTTTCAGAAGAATTTACCCTTGCCTAATAAATCAACTAACGATGTGTATTACCGAAGACAGCTTAAATTTTTTTCATTTAATATACACATCTTATCCAGTGATGAAGTTTTTCTTTATACATAGAATGAAACAACAGGAAAAAAGGGAGCTGATGATGTTTGCTCTATGCTTTATCATTTTATCATTAATCATCTTTCTGACACAGTCCTTGAACTACATTTTTTTTGCGATGGATGTGCAGGACAAAACAAAAATTACACTGTGTTTTGTTTTTTGCATTGGATAGTTCACTTTCAAAAACGTTTTAAATGTATCAAAGTGTCATTTCCTATACAAGGTCATTCCTATATGGAATGTGATCGTGACATGGCAAATGTTAACATAAAGGCTAATGTTGAAGTTCCTGACAATTGGCGTCAGATTCTTAAGAATTGCAGAAAAAAACCTTCACCTTTTAATGTTGTAAATTTTTTCAATGCAAATTTTTTCAGATTTTCTGATTACTTGAAACAATATTATAAGTCTGCATGTCCAATAAAAACTCGACCAGTCAGAGAACTTGTCATTCAAAATATACACCCTGCACTGCTTCTCTTTCATAACAACTGGAATAGCAATATTGAAAATACTGTTTTGGTAAAACGTAGACAAAATAAAGAGCAGTGTATAAATTAAATTTTTAAGAACGTTTTGAACTTTAAAAATTGATTATCTCAAAATATGAAAAATGAGACAAGGCTGGTTTTTCCACTGAGGTCTTCATTTGGATTAGGCATTCCAAGTTGCTTGAAACATTTTCAGACATGTAGATGAATAGGTCTTCAAGGAGTATGAGGGCCTCATTAGACCCATCATTTGCACACTTTTCTGAAAGTTTCACATGCATGGCCCTAAACAGTAAATGATCATGGGCCACTAACAACGTGGAGCAGCATGTATAGATAGAAGCACTCAGAATTTGAAGGATAAACAGTGTAGGCTCGACCAAGAGAATCAGTAGCTTTCACACCTGGGTGGCCTTCCTCATCAAACCCTTGTTTCCTTCTTTACAGTGCTTTTCTTGAGGTATTCCAAGTCTAGTATTTTGGGACATCACAGTAAAGAATTGTCCTGGCAAAAGAATCTTTTTGACAAAACTCAAAAAATGCTAACAAAGTTGTCTTAGGAGGTGTTAGCAGCTGCTGCTCAGATTTTCTAGGTTTAAGTAAACTCTCTGGCCATTTTCCAAGTGTACACTGAGATGCACCACTCTTGGAAAGTGCTTGTGGATGATGAAGCTCAAAATCCTCCAAACTGCTTTATTGCTGCTGATGTATTTTCTAAACTGGAATTTCTCCACTTCATCAAGAATGGGTGTACTTTTCTGGAGTTGAAAAAAGGCCTGATCACTACCTTTGTTGACATACTTGCAGATGTACTTGATGGACTTGACAGATTGGTAAGACTCAACTTCGATGTGTGCCTGGAACATCTTTCAGAGCAGTGGATTGTAAGGCACAACCCATCAGTTGTTAATTTTAATCTTTTGGAGTGTGGATCTTATGCAAACTTTGAGCTTAGATGTGAATCCACCATCACCAGGTTTTCTTTGTCAGTAAACAGGGTAATCATCTTCTCTTGTTTGTATTTCCTAGACCAGGTTCCTAAGATACTTTTTGCCACCCACCATGCATTGAGAGTTCTTATTGAAGTTATCACATGGACCATGCATCATGTTCTTTGTGATGATGTCAAACAGCATGGGATCCTGTTAAGTGTCTGGTAATTCAGCACTGATAACATTGTCAATTTCTGTAGGCCTAATTTTTTCTTCATACCAGACCAAGATGTGAGTATGAGGAAGACCTTGTTTCTGCCACTCAATGGAGTACATCCAACATCAGGTCTCTCCAAAAATATGAACCTTTGTAATCACATCAATCATTTTTGTTAGTTTCCTTTTGAACAGTTAGGCAATAAGGTCATGGTAGTCCACAGGTGTCTAGCCTGGCAAAAGTAATGAACAGATCAAACCGACCATACTTTCTCACAAAAGTCATTGTATCTTGAAGGTATTCATGCATGTGCTTGGGCTTCCAGTCACAGAAGATGGGAGGATGATCATTTTGCCCAGGTCATTTGGATTAACATTACTGGTGATGGCATCTCTGAAATGAATGTATTCTTCAGCTCTCAGTTTCTTTTGATTCAGTTTGATGAAGAGGAGACATTCAATCTCAATCTTTGCATACATATTAACAATGAACTGATGGAAAAGCTGCTTATATTGATGAATGTGAATTTTTTTCAACAGTTCTGACAATTATTGAGAAGGCATACAACTCCATAGTTGACATTTTCTTGCCTAAAGAGTTTCCTGTTATTGTGTCCTTTTGAGGTATTCCAAAGTGAGAGCCATTATGGTCCTGCCAAAAGTTTATAGAGTACTGTAGTGCTTCATAATTTGTGAGTTTCTGCTACTTGTTACAATTTGTTATTTCTTTTTTGAAGTACAATGTCACGAGAATTAGAAATCATTACCCAAATCACAATGGTCACTTCATCAAATGTTGGAGCATTGAAATGCCTCTGATACTCTCCTTGAGGAGTTTTGTCAGCTCAAATTACAACTTTGCAATCATCACTTGGAAAGCGTTAAAATTAGTTTTGAAAAGTTGTACATAGGGATTGTGGGAGTGGAAGAATTGCTATAGGTTCATGTATGTATGTATGTATGTATGTATGTATGTATGTATGTATGTATGTATGTATGTATGTATGTATGTATGTATGTATGTATGTATGTATGTATGTATGTATGTATGTATGTATGTATGTATGTATGTATGTATGTATGTATGTATGTCATATGTTTGGAATTACAGAACATCTTTGTTATGACTCTACTTCTTAATTTCCTATGAAATTGAGAATTTCCCAGGAAGTTGGGGACTCTCCCTTTTGAGAAAATAATGGGCCACTAGAATGATATATCTGTCCCTCAACTTTATTGTTACATAACAATACTGAACTTTATTGTTATATAACAATAAATGTTGGCATAAATCCTCCTTAATGAATTTCTCTTGTAGCACCACATTAGGTTAGTTAAAAATATGAGTTAAACCTTCTTATATTGTCTAAGAAAAAATTTGAAGTTGGAGTAGTGCCTGACATCAGAGATTCAGTGGTTTTATTGGTTATGGAAGTGTAGAAAATTTAAGAGCTTAATAAAGTCTGACAGCACCAATTTAAAGTAATAAAGAATAGTTCACTGAAATACCATATTTCTGATAAAACGGCTTGTCTTTAAAAACTATGCTTTTTCCCAGAAAATGAAAGGAAGACATAGCAGTGGAACAATAAACCATTTTTCTGGGAAAAGTGCTGTCTTAAAAAACAATCACTTCCTTGTAACATTTTGGCACATAAGTATCATTAATTTTTTGAAAAAGAATAAAACATTATACAAACACATCACGATGAACAACTTTTAAAAAAAGAGTTTTTCAAAACTTTGCCTCCATGTGGTACTTATTGTAAAAACCAGGGTGGACCCTGAAAATACAAGGTGACCTGTGGGGTCAAAATTTTGGAACCAGACTATCACTAAAATCTTCTCACGGTAAAATGAGGTGCTCATTACAAAATTTGATTGAGATTATAGCATACATACATACATACATACATACATACATACATACATACATACATACATACATACATACATACATACATACATACATACATACATACATACATACATACATACATACATGCATACATACATATGTACATATATATTTGCATTCAACTTTATATATAAGATCACTTGAGTTACTTTAGTAATAAATTTTTAAATTTATAACTAGAAAATAACTTAGTTTAGCTTTTAAAGAGCATTTTTAAATATAAATGTGATTTTTAGATGATTTTTATAATACTTTCGCTATACAAGATGTTAACAATTAAACCACGTTAACAAATGTATCAGGTTGTTTACACAATTTTCATGTTTTTTTTTAAAAAAAACTTTATAAAAACAACTTTTCAGACAAACTGTTTTAATGAAACATACTTTAGTTGGTCAAGCCTCTTATTCAGGAAGTCCTCACTTCCAGCATTTCATGTAGAGTTTTTTACCATTTACTACCTCATTAATCAATAGCAAATAGTATTTTGTTATAACTTTGTTAAAGTTATAAATGTTAGCTTAAATGTTTCTTAGATAATTTTTTTATGCAATACCTGAACAGGCTGTATTATCAAAACAATTGGTCAAACTAGAGTTGTCACCAACACATAAATGGTTTTCACTGATACATACTCTAGTTTTCTTTTTAAATCCATCACCACAAGTGGGATTGCAACTAGACCACTCATTCCAAGCTGACCAAACTCCTATAAAAATTTAATTGAAGAGTTTTTAATTTAATTTAAATGTTTAAATTTTAGATAAATGAATAATCAAGACAAAAAAAAAAAAAAAACCTATTAAATAATTGAGGTCAGTTTTATGAACCGTTCTAAATAGTTCCTAGTCTCAACATATTTGTTGGTATATACCTTAAATGATTTGAATGCATAGATTAAATGTAAAAAGAGGATTACAATAACAGAATATAGTGCAAAAGTGTAAGTATGAAAAAATTTATATAATCAAAAATAAACTATTTTGAAAAAATGATTAAAAAAACAATGTGGCTATAAATGAATTGGGTGGAAGAAATTATGTATGGTGGTTTTGAATGACGTAGTTTCCTTGAGAAAATATAAATGCATTTTCAATCCTGAGTCAGAACTTTGAACACAGCCATGAGTGGCATTTCAATTCACTACTTGGTGAGGGCACCAATCTTAGAATGCTGCGAGCCACCGGCACTAGCTTCAAAGATTTTAGGGGGGGGGGGCATTCTGCCCCATTCAATCTTAAATATTTGAAGGGCAGTCTGCCCCATCTTATTCTATATCAAATTAAAGAAACTTAATATTGAAAAGCAGACTTTACATTATTAAATATTATGCTTATACTGCATTTTTTTTAAAAATTATTTAAGAAATTTGTTAAAGCAAAGGTGAATGAAAAACAATAAAGCATAAAAGAAATATACATATATTTTATAAACGAGTTAACACATAAATTGAAAAGAAATCAAGCTTAAAATGAGATATATTTCTAAAATTATTAAAACTACGCGCACACATAAACATGCGCACTTACACGCCACATAAAGACACAAAGTGATGAACATGCATTTTAATTTTTATTAAATAGGCTACCAGCTCTGCATTTGGCCGTAAGACACAATCAACCACAATGCATTTTGTTTATAGTTTATTTTATGAGCATATTTTAGGTCATATGTAAAATATAAATTTAAAACAAGTTTTTTGTTGTGAGTTTATTGAAGGAGAAGAGAAAATGTAGCGATTTTCGCTGCAAGAAAACTACAGTGACAATAAAGATCAGAACTGCTACATCATTCAAGGAATTGATTTAAAATTATTGCTAATTTGTTCAAATACTTGCATATCAATATGGTAAAGTGGGTTGGGCTCTATAATATTTATACCAATGTTACTAATGGAAAATGCAGTTTAAAAAAAAAAACATCTTTGTGTCCACATGATAAGATATTTAAGATTTTGAGACTTTAGTAAATAGAGTTTTACAAAACTTTGCCTCCATGTGGTACTTACTGCAGTAACCAACGTGGACCCTCAGTAAATAAGAAATCCCACAAAGTTGAACTTTTGGAACCAAACTTAAACTAAAATCTTCTCCTGGTAAATTGAGGTGTTCATTACAAAATTGATTGAGATTGCTTGAATGGTTTGGATTTGCATAGCACACATACATAAATACATTATACATACATACATACATACATACATACATACATACATACATACATACATACATACATACATACATACATACATACATACATACATACATACATACATACATACATACATACATACATACATACATATTTGCATTCAACTTTATATATAAGATCACTTGAGTTACTTTTATGATGAATTTTTAAATTTATAACTAGAAAATAACTTATTTTGTCTTTTAAAGAGCATTTTTAAATGTCATAAATATCTTTTTTAGATCATTTTTATGATACCTTTGTTTTCCAAGATGTTAACAATTAAACCATTTTAACAAATGTATCAGGTTGTTTAGACAATTTTAATATTTTTTTTTTTAAAAAAAACTTTATAAAAACAACTTTTCCGACAAACTGTTTTACAGAAACAAACTTTAGTCGGATAAATATCTTACTCAGGAAGTCCTCACTTCCAGCATTTCATGTGTTTTGTTATTACTTTTTTAAAGTTATAAATGTTAGCTTAAATGTTGCTCAGATATTTTTTTAATGCATTACCTGAACAGGCTGTATTATCAAAACAATTGGTTAAACTAGAGTTGTCACCAATACATAAATGGTTTTCACTGATACATACTCTAGTTTTCTTTTTAAATCCATCACCACAAGTGGCATTGCAACTAGACCACTCACTCCAAACTGACCAAACTCCTATAAAAATTTAATTGAAGAGTTTTTAATTTAATTTAAATGTTTAAATAAGTCATTTCGGATAAATAAATAATAGAGACGAAAAAAAAAAAAAACCTATTAAATAATTGAGGTCAGTTTTATGAACCATTCTAAATAGTTCCTAGTCTCAACATATTTGTTGGTATATACCTTAAATGATATGAATGCATAGCCTAAATGTAAAAAGAGGAATACTATAACAAAATATTGTGCAAAAGTGTAAGTATGATAGAGTTTATATGATCAAATTTAAACCATTCAAAAAAAGTAATTCAATTTAACATTAAAGATCAGAATTGCTGCGCCATTCCAGCAAGTGTTTTAATATTGTTGCTAATTTGTTCTAATACCTTTTTATTAATCCTGTAAAGAGGTTTGAGCTCTATTACATTTATACAATATTACTAATTGAAAATGCAGTTTTAAAGAAAAACTTTCTCTGTCCTCGTGATGAGATTTTTAATGTTTTGGATTTGAGTTCTAGACTTTCTTTATAATAGTATGCCAAAGTCAATACTTAATATAATCTAAGGCTCTAAGTGCCATTACAAAATTGTTTGGTTGAGTCCTAATTATGATAAATCATCTTTGTTTAAAGTGGCTGAAAAGTTAAGCATGCTTTTAGCATGAAGCTCCATTGACACAATATGCTTCTTTAACTGATGGACAATTGCTTTATTTTTTTCAAATATAACCATCAAATTAAACCATTTTTGTCTTTTTAGAAAACAGCTTTTAGGTCTTCTTATCATACTCACCAAAATAGCTGATGGATTGGAAATTCTACTAACAAAGATATTTCAAATTTTTCATCTTTGGCTTTTTAGACATATTAATGAAAGAATGCGAAAAAAATCACAAAATTGCAGAAACAGCTTCAATGGTTTTTCCATTAAGCTGCAGACAACACTATTTCTATGCTGAAAATTAATCTTCAAAACAGAATTTCTTGTCATCTCCTTATCAATTTTAAGTGAAATCCAATTTTGTAACTTACAATTTTTACTGAGAGTCTTTATTACATGAATAATGACCACTCTAACATTTGTGACCTCTTTTATAGTGAATTTTCTCATAAACAATTAAATTTCAAAGAATAGGATGTTATTTTAAAAATTTTTGACCTTATTAACATGCTTTTTGACATTTAAAAAACCAAACCGTTCTTTACTTTGCCAATTTTTTTTAATGGTTCATTCATATTCATTGAGCATGATGTCCAGTAGCATAAATTTTATTAATCAAAATTGAGTAACAGCTTTGGTTCAACCAAAAATAGGCATCTTAATTTGCAGCAAAAGATGGTCTCTCTATTTCCTTAAAAAAAGGTAGGGATTGCTATGAGTATAAATCTACCTCAGCTTTCAGGCAAACATAAGTTCAATCCAAACACAATAAAAGCAAGCTGTCTCCATAAAAGATTGTAACAAGTTTTTAAACTAACACTAATAAAAGGACCAGATAAAAATGTAAGATAAATGCAGCGTAATTGATAATTTTAACCAAGGTAAAGACTATATCATGTACTGTATATGTAGATTCTATGAATGTCCTCATGCCAGATGCCAAGAGAGCAGATGGTTAGGTTATGTACCTGACTTTCATTATAGCATCTTTTAACATCTGCTACCCATGTATAATCTTCTAATGCTGGTCATTGTTAAACTCCATGCAATTACATTGATGTAAAAAGCTTCACTTATTTATAACACACAAAAATAGAGAACTAATCAATGAAACCTCACACCTCATGCAGGCTTTTTCTTTGCAGGTGCTTTTTTTTCTTTGCAGGTGCTTTTTCTCCTGCTACTGCAAAAATGTTTTTTTTTCTCACTTAAACATTTGCATATAGATTTTAATGCTGCATTCTTATGTTGAAAAAGTTTTAAAACAAGATAATTATATACAATAATTTAGCATAAAAATATACCTTCACAACTTTGATTGCTTGTACAGTTGCTTATCATAATATTACTGCCTACACACAATATACTTTTGCTACTACAAATTCTATTTTTAAATTTGATTCCATTACCACATGTGGTATTGCAATCTGACCAATCACTCCAATTTGTCCAACTACCTAAAATAAAAATTATACATACAAAAATATCAACCTACTTCCTTTTTACATTTATGCATAAAACATAAACCATCATCCTGATAATATATAAAACTGTATTAAAAGCGTTGGTTGCTTGAACAGCTGTTTCTTTCAATTTTGGTACCAATAATAAAACAGTTTTGATACTGAATTTGTTGTTTTGTTGCACTCAATAATTACAGGGGGGGGGGGGGGTATTACTAGTGACCGCTCACACGGATCTCACAAACTGCTCCGTATGAAAATAATAGCCATGTTACTGATTAAAAGAAAAAAAGACAAAAACCTAAAGGGATCTTTTTGAGGGAAAAGTTAAATAAATTCTATCTATTTTACTTCTTGAAATTTTTCAAAAATAAACTTTATTTTCTACAGACACAGACTTGTTTTCTATAGACTCATTCAATATTTATAAGTATCTTTATCATAAAACCATTTCTTGAATATAGGCAAAAAGGTCGATAACGTTTTCTTTAATCGAATTCGTTTAGCGTTTAAAGAGGCGAGTTTCGTTTATGGTGATTTTCGATTAATCGAACTTCAATGCGAATTATCCGTGCAAACTTTTTTGAAGATTGATTTTAAAAGTTTCATTAAAGAATAAAATCGAGCTATAAAACATGTTATTCTTATGAAATGCTAAAATCTGCTGGGCCGTCTATTCTCTAACGCTTTCAGTCATTATTAACATGAAATAGACTGCTGTTTTTCCTGTTTTTATTTCTTCTAGTTAACTATAAAAGTACTTGATTATTTATTTTTATAGTAAAACTTTTTCTGACTGCTCAACCGAAAAATATAGGTTTTCTTTAGAGTTATAGGCTCTCGATTACAATACGATGTTCAATCTTCTACGAGTTTCCTATCACTGCATATATTTTTATTATATTTCATTACCCAATGTAAAGTCAATTTTGAAACATCAATAGAACTTTTTAATGACCACCATTGAGTCTAAAAGTCATTACGATTTTTATATTCTTAATACTTGTGTCGTGGCCTACTATATAACACCGCCGGGTTTGTTGTCTTTGAGGTCAAAAATAAGTGAGCTATAAAATTTTTAGCTTCTGTAAAATCTGAAAAAATTTGGAGATGGTTTGTAAATTTAATTTACATGATTACTCATCATCTATGTACATCAGATTCTTACTCTAAAAATATTTAGACAGTTGGCTAATAATATACCACGGTCACATGAAGCCAAGTAACCTAGTTAATTTAGCCATTATAATTGCTTGCTCAACAAAATCTTATGGTCTCTATATTATTGATTCAAACACCCAACATTAACAGGAATGTGTTAGTAAAACTATGATCCAAATTCTTTTTTAAAGTGTACAGCTAGATAAAATTATTGATAAATAAACAATATTTATATTACAAAATTTCCACAGGGAATATTTTTTCGTTTCACAAAAAAACAATATATGTTCATTATGTTGTTATGTATTTATCAATTTACGTTTCATGGTTTTTTGAGCTTTAAAAGTATTACTTTTATCTTTTCTGATGTTTCCATTTTTAATCTTTAACTCGTTGTTGGTAACAATTGTTTACCAATATCCTTACCCATTCCTCATGCTGAATGAAATGAAGCCATTATAAGTTGCTTGATATGTTTCAAGTGCAAGAATGCACTTTTTATATTATGAAAATACCTTATTTATATGTTTTTTACAGTGTCCCAAACTATGAACCCATTACAAACATAATTGCCAAATGCTTTAAAGATTTTGTGAAGCCATCACATAAAATTCAAATATTCTCTTGAGACTTGATGGAACTTAATGATCTCGGGCAGTTAACACACTCAGATCTGTCTACAATTTTCTTTGTGATGCAACCAGCTACATTGGTGGCAACTTTGTAAGAGTCATGAAACAGCTCATTTTCGAGAATATCATTTATAAACTTTTCAAACTTCTTTAAAAGATCATTTTTATCAATATTTATATCAAATATCAGGTTACTTTTCCAACTATTGATATTGGTTTTAATTTAGGATTTCATACATTAAGTCTTTTCAGAACTTTGATTTTCACATAAACTGAAAAAAAAATCTACCACAACTCATTTAATGATATTTATTGAAATACCTTTCCAACTTATTAGCTTGAAACTGGCTACTAAAAACATACCTGAAAAAATGAGCAGCTGCATGGGTTGTCCCAGTTCTACCTACACCCTTCTATCTCACAGTTTACCTCAACCGCTACTTCAATGATGTAAACTCGTGACAACTTATTTACGTAAGCTATCAATAAAAAAGTCACTATTTAAATCTTTTAACGATGATTAGTACCACTTATATACCGCTGAAAATAAATCTTCTAACAGACTTGCAGTACCTTTAAGTGTTGCAATCTATCAGATGTTAGAACAGGCAAAATATATTTACAACACCTGTTAAATTGCATTTTATTCTATTTATTGATCCACGTTGCAAAATTTTGAAAGAATTGAAACTTTTTATCATATGGAATAGCTAACCAATCCTATTATTTGCATTCAAGATTAAATTCAATAAGAAAAAATCCACCAAATGTTAATAAGCATTAAAAATCCAGCAGCACCATTTCCGTACGGAAAAAGCTGATGACTCCTACACAATTGATTTCATGGAAAACAATTAAAGCTAAAGGAACTCATTTTTTGTTGAAACCTAGATGCGAAGAACTCTTTATTTTTTGTTTCTTAGATGTGATTGGGCAGATAATTTAAATGGTTTTTTAAGTTAGCAGCTAACAACTACTCTTTTTCATAGACATTTAACCAACTTCAACATGCTATCAACATACTATCTTCAAATTTGATGAAGTCAAAAAGTGTAAATGTAAACCACTTCGAATTTAATTAATTGTTCCTATCATTTTTAAATAAATGAATACTGTCATATAAGCTATAAACCTGGGTTCCCATAAAAGTGAAAAATATGTCATTATCTTGTTCACCAAATTTACAATCTAGAATCTTTAATATTGAAAGACTTGTATCATGATTGTCTTTTATTATAGCTTGCACATTAAAAAATGCTTTATATAAAGTTTTCAGTGTTCACTTGTAAAATTTCTTTTATATGTGAACTAATCAAAGAACTAGAAAGTTAAAGCTTTGGGCAGGCCTTACAACAAAAAGGATCAATTCTGGCGCTGGTACACTTTCTCCCCCTCCCCCAATTTTATGATTGATTCTGATAGAGAATTTTATGCTGATTAAGAATCGTTTAAAAACACACGTCTAAAAATCAATGGAAAGCGCTCTATTCTGAAGTTGAAAATACATAAATATATAACAAATCGCTAATATTCTCCATCTTATTTTTTTGTTTAAACGTTATCTTTTAAAAGTATAAACAACCTGGTTTTTACTTTTAACAATAAAGATTTTGAATTATGGAACGTTCTGGGAATCCATCGCGCTTAATTATTAAGCGCCTGCGTATCGTTTCATGTCATGGCGATACTTATTACAGGCCTTCCCGTCGCGAATCCGTATTTTTAACTGGGGGCGGACAATGTTACGGAAAATATAAAAAAATGGCTGAAAAAATAAGCGAGCTACATTATTTTCAGTTAATTTATTAAATTTAAAAGGAACTGTTCCAATGCACAAAATGTCTAATGCAGTGTTTATTAAATATCATAAAATTTTAATAAATAAAAAAAAAATAATCAAAAACAATATTTTTCAGAATCATGAATGAATTTTATTTAAAAACGAAATCACAAAAGAAAAATAAACAACCTTTTAAATAATGCGAAAAAAAAGCCATTAAAATAATCATCAAATATTAGAAATTGTTATAAAAAATGTACATAACAATATTTTTTAATGCTTTACAGATAATTTTAAAACCTTTAATGCAGGTTCCTTAGAGGACTTAGGTGAAATAAACAAATAATAATTTTTAAGAAATATGTTTGACAATATAACACCATGTTTCTTTAGCATTTTCAAGTTATAAATATCTGATATCATCATAAATATATTGCACAACGACTTTCTGCATGTCTTTTTTTTCTCAACTTCAAAAATAATGTAACAAAAAAAAACCCACTGAACATAGCAATCCAGAGGTACCCTCAATCCACCTCTGTCCATGGTTTTTGTGTAGTCTCCATACAACTGAAAATAAAATGCAGTGTCAGTCAACAATTCATTTTCACTGACATCATCTTTTCTTGTAACATAGCCTGCAATATAAAACAGAGCCATTTTTGTACTCAGTGGCAAAAATGCTTCTAGTTCAGGTAATTGATTAATTATATCATAAGATTCTTCACTTCTAAAATAGCCACATTTTTGACAAATGCTCAATATCAGTAGTGTAATCTGAAACATCAACTTTTAATTCCAATAACAGTTTAGCTTTTTCAATGTTTAATTTTTCAACAACAATTTAAACAGTTATAAAATATGTTCCGTCTGAACCTTGTCTAAACTTACTGAATGCTTTTTCATTATAATCTGTTGAGAACTCTCCTAACATAACATAAATGAAATTGTTTTTTAGCAAATGTTTACACATCTCTACTAACCCATAACAAGTATGCCAAATTGAAGAACTTGTATCTCTAGTTAGGGATTTTATTCTACGCCCTTGTTTACCACTCATATCTCCAAAATCAAGTAAATATTGCAAATTTATGTCTACTTCTTCCGAAATAACTCTTGAATAAGTTTTGAAAGCAGCTATAGTTTCATCACAAAACACTTTTAAACAGTGTGATACATTTTGTCTTTTAATGGGTTTTGAATGTATAGCTACAAAATTTAGTCTAGATAATTTAATTAGCTGATCTTTTTCAAAATCAAATAAACATTTAAGGTCACTCCATTTAGCAGTCATATTTTGATTTTTTTCAAAATGCAATTCCTTTTTTTTTCTGCTATCCAGTTATTTCTGATGGATTGATTTCTGAACATAGCTTACTTGCTAAAACAAAAAAGCATCCAAAAAAGATCATCCACCTTTTGAACATTTAACCATGATACCCAAAACAGTATTTGCTAACAACTTAGGATTATTTTCAGCTTTTCCAAATAGAGAACCACCATGGTAGAGAAGAAGAGACTTTACATAAACCTCATCTACCAATATTATACAATTCCTCTGATTCTCTTCTATATTTGAAAATACAGTGCTGATAAAATTAATATCTGAAACATTCTTCGTCCTAGATGTAATTTTTGTCAGTGTTTTTACACTTGGAAGTTTAAAATCTTTTCTTAACTGATTGTGTAGACTTGGAGATGTTGAAAAATAAGAATACAATCTGATGATTGTTTCTATATTATAAATTTTTTTACCTACTTCTGATGCATTCATAGATGCAATATGATCTTGTAATATCAATCTTTGATGATCAACTTCAATGTTGTTCAGATAGAGAATTGTTTCTTCCACTTTTGACCAACAATTAAGAGTGGTAATATGGTCTTTAGATAATGAAGAAATAAAGCAATCAACACCAGCATGAAAACTTTCAAATTTAAAATTGCTAGAGATATGAACAGCAAACATAGGTATACAGTTAACATAAAAGGAATTTGATTGGATGTGCAAAACTTCATTTATAACAAAGATTGTTACAGGACAAACAAATTTATGATTTTTAATATCTTCACATAAAGAAATGAACGTAAAAAAATCACTTTTTAAATATTGTGACAACTCATCACACTTTTCATTTCTGATAGAAGACATCACTTTAGTAGTGGACCTTGGTTTTAAAGGTTGAGTTAGTATAACACTTGATGGAATAATAGGAAAAATTGAAGGAGTTTCGATTGGTCTATCTTTCCCATTGACACGAGCTTTTAAGAAAATTTTCTGGAAAATATCTTTAACAGACAACAGTATCTGGCTTATTTGGAAAATTACTTCTTGGAATTGAATTTATCCAACGATTTCGTTCTTCTTCGTTCGAGGGAAGCCTATAAACTCGTACTTTATTTTTAGTGTCATAGTTTCCTCTACATCTAGGAATACAGCACTCTTTAACCATTTTGTGACTATTAACTGCTCTCAAATCGAAATTTTAAAACTAAACTTTCCGTAACATTGTCCGCCCCCAGTCAAAAATACGGATTCGCGATGGGAAGGCCTGTAATAAGTATCGCCTTGTTTCATGTCCATATCGTTATCATGCCGATATGATACCGGAAAAAAAAATCTCGGAATGACGAGAGTTCCGGTATGTTCCTAGATTTAAACAAACTACAATACCGGTTAAAATTTTTATAACGATATTATGTCGTAATCATTCCGATGACACTTTTTTTCGTTTGATATTTTTATATAATAAGTTTCAAAATATTTAATTTTTCAAAGAACATTGAGGAATTCCATTTTTATTATTCGATGAAAGTTTGTTTTTTCATTAACTTTTCATATACTTTTTTTCTTTAATAACAAAAAAGATTTTGTTTAAGGTAGCAGACCCCCACAAAAATCAAAAAAATTTACAAAATTTTTAAAATTTGATTTCGATGCAGAATTTAACAGAGATTGGTAATATGAAAAATCTTACTTGTAATTTAATTTAGTTTTTTAAGTAATTACGTTTTAGTACACCTTAGTTTTCAGACTTCCTTAGTTACCACCATAGCAACGGGTTTGTTGTTAGGCTTTTAACTTTTTAATCAGTAGTTTGGATGAAATTTAAGTCTTAAAAACATCTTGTTTGCCTTATTTTATTACCAGGGCTCAAAACAACCTTAAGATAGATTTCACAGCATGAACTCTAGTAAATAAAATCGTATCTTTTGACTGTACTTGCATGCTCGTTTTAAAAGCTTATTTTAAGTTTATATTTTATATTTAAAAAAATGACTCGCAGTACGATTGGCAAAAGTGAATATAAGTTCAAAGGCAATCAGTACACATGCCACGAAAAACAGAAAAATACTTTACCTTCATCAATTGCATGTTGTTCAAGTGCAAAGAAGTTATTTTCGAAAATGAATACTACTCAAAATGTCGAGGATAAGAATGATGATTATGAAAACAATTATAACTTTATTATGAACTTTTCCATCTTAAAAAGATTATTTAGTAAGTATATTTGTTGTCCTGAATGTGGAAATAAGATTATTTTGCATGGTAACCTCAAGAAAAAAATGGGATTTTGCTTGCAATTTGAAATTTTTTGTAAAAACTGTGACGAAGTTATAGACACATTCCAAACTTCAGTAGTAAATAAAAGAAGTGCAGAAGTCAATGCACAAATTGTTGTTCAAAAAATCTCAACAGCATTTATGAAATGAAAAAAAGTATTTGGGCAACACTTTTCCATAACTCAAATATTATTAATGAAGTAGAATGGCATAAATTTTGTCCTCGATGTATAAACAGCTGGTGCATGTGGCAGTCAAATAAATTACCAGTTAAATCAAATTACAAAGCTAAATTAAATCTTTGATTAGCAATAACAGAAATTTTAAAACCTATCTTTCAAGATTGATGCAGAGATGAATTATTATCCAAGTGTTTGCATGGACAGACGCAAAATAATAACAAAGCGATCAACAACTACAATTGGAAAAAATGTCCTTAAGATGTTTATGTTAGCCCAAGTACTCTTGAAATAGCTGTATCATCTGCTGTTTTAGAGTTTAATGATGGAGCAACTGGGCTATATGAAGTTTTTAAAAAACTGCAGATAAAAATTGGTTGATTTATGCACATTTTGAAAAATTCAATTCGAATAGGTTATATGACCAAAAAGACTTCCACAGCAGGTATCAGTAGAAGAAAGGTGCTGAGAGCAATAAAAAAAAAGGATTCATAGATAAAAAAAAAAATGAAGAAGGAACATCATACTCTGCTGGTGGTTTTTAGAATGATAACAATTTTATTTATTTTTTATTACAAAATCTGTAAAAGCATTTTTCTTGTGGTTCATTTTTTTAATATTTTGCAACACATTAAACACATTTTCTCAACTTCTAATGAAGATTTTGATTTGAAATTTTCAGGAAATGTTCCTTTATGTGTTGCCTGGGGTTTGTACCTCAACAAAGGTCTTATTTTTATATTAAGTACAATTTTTTACTTTTTTAGGTACTTAATTTTACTAATTTAAAAAAAAAAAGTCTTTTATTTTATTATCTTTTGAAATATTTATCCGTTTTACACAAAAGTGGTTGAAACCCTAGTTAATAGTTCTCCTAACATACCTTAGTATGTAGCTTTATATGCAAGTCTTAATCATTGTAACAGTCTCAATTTAAGGACGTCAACATCCCTTTCATCAAAAATTTTTTAAAGATAAAACAGTTATTATTTCTTTTTTAAATGAAAACCCTGGTGTGTAACTATCATTAAGATGAGGAATGTTTTAAATCTATTTCATCAAGCAAATGGTGTTACTTTTATAAATTGCCTGGGGTTTGCATAAAGCTGAGCTTGATTGAATTAAAGATGGTTTTGATAAAATTTTTTGGTTGGTAATAATTGTTGGTAACGGATTTTTGGAATGGCTCATTATTATAAGTTTACCTCTTTTCAAACATTTATCTTCAAAATAATCGATACATATAAATGAGTTTTCTTTAAGGATCCAATCAACTGCTTTACAAACTTAATATATTAATTTCGAAGATCAAGATTGCTATCAGAAAAACTGAAGACAAGTTTATATGTTGCGTGTTTGCTATTACTAAAACACACTTCGATCTTTCACTTATAACAATCTCTACAACCTACCAGACAACATTTTATTCGACATTAAAATATACTTTCGACTGACTTATTTTTCGCCTTTAAGGCAATAAATCACGCCGTGTTATAAAGGAGGCCATGTTTGTATATTTTTAGTAAATTTTTATCAAGGTCCTGTTTATATGGAAAGCGGGCTGGCTCGGCAAACGAGCCAGCCCGTTTTCCGAGATCTCGGCCTCATCAATATTTTTGCTGAATTTTTTTTTTCGTTTATATGAATAAACGAGCTGGCCCGGATAGCGATCCGGGCCAGCTTTAGGGATTACATTTTATTCTATTCAATAGGATTTGAGGAAATAAAAGATATATTATTTTTCAAACTTTATTATGGTAAATAACATACTGTATTTTGATATTTAATTAGATTCCACTTCGTCATTGTCAGAGTATTCTTCATTTTCGTTGTTTTCAGTGTCGGAATCTTGGACTTCTCCAGGAAGAAACAATTCCACAGCTTTTTTTGAAAAAGGCTTTGTAAGTTTGTGTTTCTTTTTCCCAATGCTGGACAACAGAGGGTCGGATGTTAACAATAACCTATTGATGATATCTTGGTTACAATCTTTTCTAGAAAATTTTCTAGCATAGCGAAGTCTGTACTCCCGGAAATGTTTGTTTCTGGCTTCGGCAGCCTCTTCCGACAATTGTCCAATTGGCAAAAGCGCATTCTCTACTATATGAGGACCATGTACTAAAACTTTATGCAGAGTTGGAGTCATGTGATACCAGGGGTATAGTTCAACATAAAGCTTTGCAGTATCCAAAGTATACTGTCTGAACTTTTCTACATCAATCTTGTGGCCACTGGAAATTACTTCTAGGTTACTTTTCATTCTGGAAATTAAACGGAAGTCTACTCCAGTGATATCTGCAGATGTTTCCGGGTCGTTGAAGAATCTCCTGCTTGTGTTGCCGTTATTGGTATTCCCAAATCCAACCTTAGGTATGTCGACAAGAATGCCCATTTTGCTCTTGAATTCATCTTGGATTTTCTTTATCCTATCTGAGAAAAGTCTCTTCTCATCTTCATTCAGCCTTTTCTGCCATTTTTTTACAGGCAATTTATATGATAGGTGAAGGAGACTTTCAAAACACCGTATTCCAGCATGCAGAATGGATAGTCCAAATTTGTAACTGCTTTGATTGTCAACACATGTTCTGTCCAAATCATTAAATTGTCTTGATGTTGCGCCACAAATATAACATCGCATGGTCGATTTAGTGGTGGTTGCTGCGTTACAGACTTTTCCGTCAATCATAGTTAACATCATCACATGTTCTACTGCTATGTCTTGAAGTTAAGTTGGTTTCAAGCCTGCAATTTTGTTTTCCATGTAAGCAATTTCTTCAGCTATTACATCAGCAGTTTCTTTTATGAACCTAATTTGAATTGGCCTGCAAAACCTTGGAGACGATGGTGTAGGGTTTTGCCAGATAACCTTTTTAATTACTCCACAAGTTAGCTGTAATGGAACCATTGAGCATTGAAATATACTGGCATCAGAAATAGAGTCATCCTCAAACTTTTGATTAAACTGTGTCTTCTGGGAGCCATCACAACCCCATTTCGTAGATAATTTCATATGTTTACGCCCACTTTCCGTTAGAGTCTTGATAACGTCTTCTAAATACAACACCAATCTTTCGGCAGTATGGTTTAACAGACTTTGTAAGTCTACTTCAGCTAAACTTTCTGTGACTGTGAACGAATCAGGATCAGGATAGCATGTTTTTTTTTCTTCGACCAAAATACTGTAGCAGGGCCATTGCTTCTTGTCACTTGTACGTACGATTTCATATTGAGATTTTGTTAGGCCTGCGTCAGTAAATATTAAAAGAGCCTCTAACGGTGTCAATGATTTTTTTGTAGGTTCAAGACTGCTGCGATAGGCTTTTTTATACTTTCCCGCTCGTTTGGGAGATGTTTTAAGATCTTTGAGGACGGTTGCAGCACTACTTTTACCACTTGTTGTCAAACAAGTTTCAGCTGCAAAAACAATAGCTTCTGGTTCCTCATCTTTCCTGAGCTGTTCTCTTTTTCTCCTCTTTGAACGTTCACTAGAATCGACAAAACTTTTTCTTGGTTGTCCTGCTGATGTTGGAGTGGATGGGGTACCCGGTATTTGGAAACTCCCTTGCAGCCAAGGGCCATGCTTCTTAATAAATATTTCATGAGTTCTGGATGAAGACGACCACATTTTTCTAAAAATAGCTTTGAACCTCGACATTTGACGCTTGTATGCTGTTTTTAGTTCTTCGGTATATTGATTTCTTGATAACAAATTTTGATCAGCTAAGTCCATTTTTTCATTGAAATTCGGAGCCTCCTGCTGCTGAATACTGTTGTAGAAATTCAACCGAGAGATTGTTTGCATTCCTGATGACCCATCTAGAAAAAAAAAATTAAGTTGAAAAATTCATCTTGGACCTTGATGTGCTTAGAACATGATTAAAATTTAGATGGCATCAACAGACAGTTGAAATTAAGATTTTTAAATAGCTAGTGGTATAAACTCATAGAAAAACGAAAAAAACTAAGAGGGTTTCAATGCGCACTACAACTTTTTCACTTTTAAAGTCAAAGTTTACTTTAAAATTCGTTAAAAAAATGCTAAGTTTCATGGTACATAACTTTTGTGGTAATTAATATTTCAAAACGGTAGTAAGAGTAAATAATGTACATACCTGTCATAGATTCATCCATGATATAACACTGTAAAACTTCTGTTGTAAACACTTGTACACAGCTTCAATAAACACCACTAAAATCGCTCGTAAAAAAAATGAACCACGCAGATATAGATCGGATATTTAACTAGACTGTGTAGTTCCAATTACTACTTTTATAACTAAACCATTAACTGCTCATTAAGCGACCATTATCGAGAGATAATAAGGGTAGGTAATTAAGTGGGTACGGCCACTTTTAATAATTCCAATTTTGGCCAGCTAAAATTGTCAAATACTCCTACGTGCGACGCCGAGATCTCGGCAAACGGGCTGGCTCGTTTGCCGAGCCGGCCCGCTTTCCATATAAACAGGCCCAAAGAAAGAGAAACCGAGGAAAAAAAGGACGCAACATGCTAAAGCGAAACAAAGCTAATTTTTTAGAAGTGCAACTGCTTTAATTCTAATTTTGTAGGGTTGCTACTGCTTTAGTTCTTTGCGTACATGAGTACGTGTGTATATGTACAAAAAGGTGATTGAGATTTGCAAACTTTTTTTTCTCTATATAAAAAAACTCCCCCACTCTCCATTTTTACCATGATAAACGCAAAGCCGTACAAAAGCTATGAGTCCAGAAATTTCAAGCGAAACCTTTCTAACAAAGAAAGATGAATTTATTGGGCATGCGTACACTATTTTATCTTCTTTGTTCTCATATTGCTAAAAGGAACCGGTTCGACCACATTTTCAGATTCCGTTCCATTTACAATAATCAAGAAAATCTCGATCATCAGTATGATCGTCCAAATGTAAACAAAAATCATTCTATTAAACTATTGTATTTTCAAATGATAATAAGTAAATGATAAATTACTATATTGTAAATGATAAATAATATTGCAAAAATAAAATTAAACTAGAATTGAACATAAACAAGTGTAGAGTAAAATTCAAATACTTTTTTCTCCCAAGCAAAATTTTCAATTAAATTTTTATCTTTTTCTTTTATAAAAGCCTATTTTATATCAAGGCTTCTATTTTTAAAAAATATTACATAATATATATAGAATAAGTATCTGTACCTTGGCAGGTTGAATTGTCGAAGCAAGAGCGCCATTCGATGCGGTTATCAGGGCAATTGAACCCGCTACATGTTCTTGTCCTGTTCTGGACTCCCTTAATACAAGTGGTATTGCATGCTGACCACTCGCTCCATGATGACAAGTTAGCTGGAAACCAATAAGGTTGAAACAACTTTAATTAAATTATCTCTTTTTTAGAACTAATCATATTAACTCTCAGTTTAAGAAAATCCCTTGAGATATAATAACTAATACCTACCTGAGCAATACCCCCATTTTCCATCTACATCGAAGCTAAAAGTTGTTGCACAAAAGAATTTTTCATCGGATCTTAAACAACTACTGTATGTTTTTTGCTTGTAAACAAAGGGAAAAAAACAACAATCTCCGTTTGAGTTTCCTCCGTATGTCCTATAGACGCATGGCGCTACAAAAGGTACAATATTTTATAAAAACGTTTTCTTAACACAACTAAACATTTGGTAAGAAATTGTAAAGAGCTGAAATTTAATTAGAAAATTTTTCGACGTATTTTTTTAAACTAAGGAAAATTGGAAAAAAAAAAAATTTTTTTAAGAATTTCCTTTTTGAAAAGTTGCATTACAATTAATAATACTTACAAGATGTCGAATTATACGTTGAAACTTGATTCAGTGATTGCACAACCTTAAACAAAAGGCTTTTTTTATGAAGTCTTATTTAGCAAAAAATCTAACTGTCGCAGAACTGAGAAACAGGTTTATGATATATTACTCTCTTGAAAATCTCGTTATTCAAAAGAGTATTCAAAATTGATAAACTGCAGATGCTTAACAAAGCCTGTAAATTATCTAAAAAAGTAGTGCTAAACCCAGATACGTCTGTCATACTAAAAAATGTATAAAGGATTCGGACTGAAATATAGTCACTTAGGTTTTTAATCCCACGATAAAGATTTTATTACTGACTACCACTTAAACCAATCAGAGTTAAAATAGGCACATGTTATGGAAATGTGAAGAAGTTTCAGCCACATTTGATATTTAAGTTTTTGAATAGTATAAAAGATCCCCTTTTCCTTCAGGTTTAGATGAAGTGAAGCTTAATATATAGCACAGCAACTAAAGACCTTTCATGCATTAACTGAGGAGGAGGAATACAAAAAATCGACGGCTTAATACAAATCAATTTTATGCACACTTTGATTTATATTGCGCTCTGAGACTTTTGGTGGAAAAATGTTGTTAGGCTTCGTCCCAAGAGAATCTTATTGGGATTAAATACACAAAACATAAAAAAAAAAAAAAAGAAAAAAGAAAAAATTGAGAAAAATTTATAATTAAAAACCGAATGAGACAAAATTTGAATTTTTACCAGCCATGTGCAAAGAATATACTTCATTTTTTTTTTTTTTTTTCTAAAAAGGTTTTCAACTTTCAAATTTACCAAAAACCATTGTTATTGCTAAAATTAATTACATGCTTTTCTATTTTGAAAGATACTTACTGAGACTTATTTTTCATAAGTTAAATATTTTATGACTGTTGTTACAAACATTATTTAATATTAAATATGTAACATTCAAATCCATATTTGCTTTCAACAGTGTTCCAGGCAACCGTTGCAATACAAGTTGTTTAATTTTTAATGATTGTAAATCTAAAACGAATGACTTTGCGGTTTAAAAGATCACCTATGGCTTAGAAGCATCAAAAGATGCGTAACTGTAGGTAATAAAAATCAATCTTTATACAGCCGATTTTGGGTTTACAAAAAACGAAACAATAAAAACGATACCACTCTTCAGTTTATCCAAACATAATGTCGCCAAAAAATAATCGTTAAATATATTGTTTTGCTCTTCGTTAAATATATATCTCTTCAAATAAAAGTAATTCACTTTCTAATTAAATTGTTAGGCAATTTTAATGGTGAAATTTATTTTCATGTTACTTTAAGCGTTTCGTTTGTTCAAGTGAATGATTTTTATTAAAAGTGACAGCAAAAAATTAATTATTGTAAAGAAGCATGTTGAAAGTGATATTTATTATTTAATTATTGTATGTAGGTGTTGTTAAATGTGGTATTTGTAACTTAATTATTGTTATTATTGTTAATGGTCAATTTATTGGTGCGTGCTCTCCACAGACCTCTTTTTTATTATATATTCTGTTGGTGGAGCAGCATAGACACTCTTGCATTTTATACTAGTTTGAATATATTGTCTCTCCAAACGATCAGTTTTAATCCTCGAGATTTTACAATTTTTTTATTTTTTTGTTTTTTAATTATACTGCGATTACTTTTTCTTTCTTATTTTTTTTAAGGAAACTAAAAAAACTATTAAATTACTAATTTGTAATGGCTTCTAGACATTGCTTAAAATTCTAGAAATTCTGGACATTGTAAATTACCAGCGAACTGCTTCTGCTACGTTTCTGGTTATTATACTTTCCTGCTCAGGTGAAATGTACAGTATCAAGTGATACAAAGAGTTATCAAGGTTAGAGAAGTATTTTGGAATGTTTATTGGGGACCAAGAATGTTATCTGTGGTTGTTGTAAATCAAAATTGGAAGGATGATTTAGAGGGACCAAGAAAAGGGTACCGTTCACCCAGAATTTGGAGAGAGCCAGCAAATACCTGAATGACTTTTAATTTTGCATAGTGAAAGTTTGTAGTTATAAGAAGGCTAAGGACAAGAAGAAGTTAATCTATCTTAACATACCAACTTTTTTCGTACTGGTACCACATGATGAACATAACAGCTCCAGCAAATACAGATCAAGTCAACATGGAAATATTGGACAAGGACGATGATTACATGGAGGAGCAAGAAGATGGAACTTGACAATCTGGTGAATCTCACTTTCCAAACCAACACGAACTTTAAGATTTAGTTAGAATATTTACATTTACATAATATTTAATATTTAATATTTACACATTTAATATTTAATATTTAATATTTAATATTTAATATTTACACATTTAATATTTAATATTTAATATTTACACAATGGCAAGGCCTTGCGTTCCCTAACACATTAAGAAGAAACATTTATAAATGTTTCTTCTTAATGTGTTAGGGAACGCAAGGCCTTGCCATTCGTGGAAAGGTTGAAAATAATTCAAACTTTCACATGCTACTCAAACTACGAGCAGACGATTCTCTGGAACTGAAGAAATGGTTGAATCGTCCTGAAAAGCAAAAGTGGCTCTCGCCTGAAATTGAAAACAAAATCCTGCAAGACTTTGCTCATGCAATGCTTCGTAAGCTATACGAAAGTATAAGGGAATCACAATTTCATAGTTTGATGGCCGATGAAACAACGGATATGTCCGCGAAAGAACAAGTTTCGATCTGCATTCGGCGTGGTAATGAAAAATTTAAAATTGAAGAGCTTTTGTTAACCTGTTTGATGGACGTTTTGAGGGGGAAAGAAGAGCGGGCAATTTACGTGCACTGCCGCGCTCTTAATCTCAACTTGGTAGCACAAGATTCTGTTGAAAATCAAACAGAGATCAGGAATGTTATGAATTTAGTGCAATCATTCATCGCACTTGCCCGTAGATCTCCAAAACGATTGGCATGTGTCAATAAATTTCGAAATGTAGAGGATGTAGAAAGCAAAACATCACTGAGGTCATTTTGCCCCACTGGATGGATCCTTACAAAACCGTCCATTGTATCTATTAAGAGTAACTACTCCGCCATTATTAATTGGTTAGAGGATTTTGAAAATCATCCTGATAATTCAGGCAAAAATAAGTCAGAAGCAGCGGGTTATCTGGAATCTTTTTGTAAGTTTGACACATTTTGCAAATCGGGAATTTTGCGCATAATCTTCACGATAATCGAGGATGCTAATACAGCACTCCTAGGTAAATATTGTTTTATTTCATTGTGTTTTTTGTTTTTTTTTAATATTATTATTTTAAGCAAATTATAATGTTAAATGTTTATTGAAAATCATTTTAGGCATGCATCTTAATTTTTGTAAAGCAAGAAATACCATTAACACGCGTAAGGAGTTGTTAAAAGAACCCCGGGGTGATACTCGCTTCAAAGTTTTATGGGATGCAGCCGTTGTAGCAGCAGAATGTAGTTTACTTGACAAACCAGAGATGCCACGGAAACATCAAAATTTACTGGAAGTGGAGTTCCATACTTTGATACGACTCCAGAGGACCACTACCGCCAGCTTTTCTACGGATTGTGTTATGCATATCTGGATTGTGTTACAACTCCTTCGCGCCATATTTTTGGATCATGCAAAATTCAAGAACATTCAACTAATTGATTTTGAATCAGTTTTGAATGAGCTTGTAGACCATGATGGTGTTCTTTTTCAATTAATTCCACTGATTCCCGAGTTTGGGAAGCTGGTAAAAATTTTACTATGTATGCCTGTCACCTCATGTACGTGCGAGCGTTTTTTTTCTTGTCTTCGTAGGCTAAAGACTTATTTGCGTTCTACAATGTCTCTACAATGTCTGAGCGATTGAATCATCTTGCTATTTTAAATTGCCATCGCGATATTGCCTACACTCTTGATCTTGATCATTTGATCGATGCCTCCATATGCATGAACACATTTTACTTGAGAAAATTAATTACATTTTTATGCCCATTGAAACAACTTTTTATTTCTTATTATAGATTTTCAACTCCTACAAAATAGTTTATGCCCCATCCGGGGAAACTAAAATTCTACGCCTATAATGGTAATGAAAGTTTACAGACTGTTTGGCTAAAAGAGAAAAAAAAAACATCAAGCTAAGATAAAAAACAAGAACTTTCTTAAAAAACAAGAAGCAAGTTTTATTAAGAGTTAAACATTAGGTCAGCTAAATATTTGGTTTCCATGAACATTTTCTATTAATTTTTAAGAGATTATCAGTTTTAAAATCTATTTCATAACATTACTTGTCACACGGTTTTATCTTTAAAAGTTTAAAGAAACCATAAAATTTTTTTTTTTGATGCAGTGAGTAGTTATCCTTTCAATGCAACGGCCTCAAACCTTCTTTAATTGTGAGACAGAGACACAGACTTGCCAGAAAATGATGCACACAGAAAACTTTTAAGTACAAACTTAAAAATTTAAACTGTTGTTTTACTGCAGCTGTAGTTTTACTGCTGCTTTAACATCTAGATTTACTTACATGATGAAATGATAACAACCTTAACTGTATTAACCAAAACAAAAAAAACTTTTACAACTTATACAAATGCAATAAATGCGTCATAACTATTCGGAAATAATCACTTCTTCATTTAAGAAAAACAATATTTCATTTTCCTTGTCAGGTTATGGTTATTGACTATAAAGTAAAAATAACGCAGCATTTATTTGGATTACCTAAAAACTTAAAGTTCAATAAAATTTGACTCAGTTACATAAATCTGTAAATACCCATTAACAACACAATATTTAACGCTATGATAACAAGATATAACGAGCTATTTATACATATATTTAACGAACAACTAAATTATTCTTAAAAGTTGTTACATAAATAAGCAGAAATCACATTAATGTTTAAGTATTGCTTATTTTATGGTTATTTAATAACTATAAAATGTGAATTATAATTTGGTTGGGCTTCAAATGTACCTACACTACACAAAATCACATTTCTCTTACAACCAGAATTGATGTCCGTGGTTCAATGCACGCACAGCTGCCATCTTCAGATTTGTTTTGTGACCAAAAAGTGGCATAAAGGAAGGGTAGTTCGTTTTATTTTCAACTGTTAAAAGTAATTGGTATACATGCATACTTTCAAATCGTATTAGATCTTTTGTTTATTTCATAAAAGCAAACATATTTGTTGTTTACTGTTGTTTACGCTTTTCCAAAAAATCGACAGCAAACGTTTGGGTTCGGGTCTGATTTAGATTAACCATGCACGAAAAAGCGTCAAAAAACCAAGGGGTCGTTTCGTAAAAATTTTAAACCTGATTTTTATCAGTGATAATTATCAGTGTGGGAAAATCACATTTCATAAAATGGTTTTTTTTTTTTATCTGTGATAAAATCTGGTGTATCTGACTTTTATTAGAAGCTTTGTTGGTACTAATTTGGTTTATTAAGGTTGTAAATTATACAGTTACACATATCAAATGCATTAGTATATTCATAAGCCATATTCTGCAATACTAATATAAACTTTCACATTCATGCATATTCATATTTAGACGTGTGTATTGTAAATGTCATCTTGAATTAATTTCGGAAAATTGCTGTGAAATTAACCTAATCTAAATTGTACAGTTGTGTGCTGAATTACCCCCTGCAACAACTCGACAACCAAATCTACGATTTAAACTTAACAATTCCCGCCTTTCTAAATATCAAAATAGCGAACAGATCACATCTGTCATTTGTGAAGGCTGCAAGATAATTTTCTACAAACTCAAGAAAGACGACTCTTCTCGCGTTGAATGGGATCTAAAGTAGGAAAGCTATACTTTAATGATCTTTACATTACCATTCTCTTCTTTCCGACTTATATTAAATATTGTATTATTGTATTAAAAACTGTGGTTGAGTGGAAAACTTTTAAGAGGAACGTGAAGCGAATTTATGTTTTTCCTGATTAGCATCTCTTGCGCCTGGTCAGTTTTAGAACTAAAATCTCATTATCATGTGTATTGGGATTTCTTAAAGCGATTAGGTGAAATTTTTTTCCTAATATTTTGTCATTATTATCATAAATTGTTTTTAGATTTGTAAAAAGAAAATGCATTATGTTTTAGGAACCTGTAAAATAAATTTAAATGTTGATGTTCAAAAAATATTTACTAAATTATCTCTAGGATCATAAAAAAAAAAAAAAGTTTACACAAAATCTAATTAACACTTTCTATTTGTCTACAGGAAGAAATCCTCTCAAAGTCACCATTCGAACATTAAAAAATTATGCAAGTAGAATATCCATTCAATAGCTATCCCTTGAACTTTTCAAGTAATTATATATTGTGCTAAAACCCTCAAAAAGCAAAACAAAAAGGTATCATTATGGTTTAAGTAAACTATAGAACCATCAGAAGATCATTTTATCAACTTTTTTTGTACTCAAGTGTTGTAAAATTTAAGAAAAAGACCGCTAAATTTTGTAATGAACGAAAACAAGCAGATTATTGGTGATATTTTTTTCATTTCTCTTAAAGATGATTGCTTTTTTTTTGACGTCATTTGAGCATGCGTACTTTTTCGAAAGGTACGCGTGCTTAAAACACTTAAACAAGTATTTTCTAGCTAAACAAGCATAAACAAGTATTTTCTAGTTAAAAGTAAAAAAAGTATAAAATAATCTATCCACTGTTTTCAACAGATAATCTTAAAGCTAAGATTGTTTTTTAGTACTTTTTCAATCAGCGGCGAGGACTGAAGCAAGGTCTTAATATTTTTATTAGCGATGCGCATAACTTAGCGGATATAAACATATATCCAACCAGTTTATATGATATGGTATTACATATGATACATCGCATAAACTTTAAAAAAAAAAAAAGAGAAAAAAGAAAACGAATAACTAGAAAACCGTTGTGTTTACAAGTGTTAGTTCATACTCAACTGAGTATATTTAAAGGAAAACTGACGGTGCAGATTAAACAAACACCAATTTGTGAAGATAACCACTCGCTCCTTGAATAGTTCTGAAAGTGTTTGTTTGAAATAAAACTTTGTAAAGGGTTTCAAGAGTTAAGTTTCTACAACATAGATGCTATATATAGCTAAAATTAAATTAAATAAATATAGTATAAATATATATATATATTTAACATAAATTAAATTTGTGATTTCCGTATTGGATATTGAATTTCCATTTCAATATAAAAATTGTTTTAAAAATAGCTCAGACAATCACATTTGCCTCAAAAATAAAGTAGAACAAAAGAAAATCATAAATTTACATCAAGGAAAAAGTTGTTTCTACAATACTGCTCAAAAATTTAGCACATATAAGATTTAAGTTTCATTTTTCTTCTTTTAATTGAATTTTTAGGCGGTAAACTTCTTATGCCTTTTCAATTTTTTTTTTTTACAGTTAATTAAAACATACCTTATATAAAAAAAAAATTGAAAAAAAAGTTACGTTAATTTTCCCATCTATTTTTAACTTAAATAGAGAATGCTAATTAAAGCGATGTAAGAAAGCTGCTCATAAGTTTAGCACACATGCACTTCTATTGTCTTTTAACTGCCGCTCTTTACTTTTTGACGTCAAATTTTTTATTAAAAAGTTAATTTAACTATCCATTTTTTCATAAACAAAACTGAACAAAAGTTTCTAAAATATACATAGAATGTATTGCCTCATTTAAAATAAACTTGGTATTTTTCGCTTAAATTTTGTCCATAATGTGACCAATAAGATGGGAAAAAAAATCAATTAGCTGTGAAATAAAACAGCATATTGTAGGACTACACCTTGGTGGTTTCAACAGCTCTGATAATGCTCGAACTCTTAAGTCTGTATCTCGTTCATGTGTACACAGAACACTGCAGACAAAAACCGATCTGGACGACCAAGAATCACAAGTATCACGGATGATAATAGTATCTATAGAATTGCAAGAAAAAACCCTAAATACTCAGCCAAAGAGATTGCACAAGAAGTGAACTTGGCTCAAAAAAATCATATCCCAAGACAAACTGTAAATAGAAGATTGATCGATCGAAAACTTTGTTGCTACGTTGCTGCTAAAAAACCACTGCTTAAACCAACTGATCGGTTAAAACAATCAAGTTTTGTAGAGCTATTTTGAAAATGACAAATTATGAACAAAGAAGAATAATATTCAGTGACGAATCCAACGTTACAGTTATTAACCGAAAGAACAGTGATTATCCAAAGACACTATATGTTTCGTAGCCGCTTCATTGTACCGCGACTACAAGGTGGTGGAGGTTCGGTAGGCATATGGGGTTGCATCACTCATGACGGGTCTCTGCTACTTATACGATGGTCGTATGGATCAACATAAGCATATCGAAAAGCATGAAAATCATTTAATCCCGACTAGAGACATCTTTTTAGCAATGAGTCGGAGTGGCAGTTTCAACAAGATAACACTCCTTGTCACAAGGCGAAAACGGTGACTATTTGGTTTCAAGAAAACAGCATTAAGGTACTTCAGTGGCCAGCTAGATCACCTGACCTTAATCCAATCGAAAATGTATGGACTGTACTGGACCGCAAACTCACTAAACTTCCCGTAACATCAGCTGAACATCTTAGGGACAGTTTGAATAAAACGTTTGACAACTTATCAACTGATTATTGTCGAAAACTTTTTGATTCAATTAAAAGAAGATGTGAACTAGGGAAAGTAAAATTTTTGGAAATCGAAAACCGAAAATGTTATTTTCAAAACCAGTTTTTGGATATGCAGTACAATCTCTCTAATTCGAACTTTATGGGAAAAAATAAAAGTTCGAATTAGAGAGATTTTTGAATTATAGAAAGTTGACTTTTCTTTTGCGTATTTCACGGTGACTTTACATTTAATCGAATTATGGAGATTTTCGAATTAAAGAGATTCGAACTAGAGAGATTATACTGTATATCTTTTGTACAAACTTTACTTGGTTATTTGGCAGTTCTAAACCACTTTTCTTGATGTGAAGTTGCTTAAGAAAATAAATGAAAACATTTAATTTGCTTTAACTTGAACTTTAACAGTAAGTTACTGCAATTTGTGAAGTAAAAAAGTGAAACAAATTTTCACAAAAACGAAAATGTCGCTTTCTGAAATCCACAAAGATAACACATCAGTTTGGAAGCACTTTTTGCACTCAAAAGAACTTGAATTGGCCAAGTGCAAGCTCCGCGACCAAGAAATTAAGTGCAAAGGAGGAACCACAAGCTCCATGAGGAACCACCTGAGGACAAAGCACAACATCACATTTGCTGGAGTTGTTACTCCTGAGAGGAAACTCGAAGTCATCAAACCCATTGATTCGCTTTTTAAGACAAAGGACCCTGTTGATGTTGTTTTGGCTGAGCTTATTTCATGTGATGGGCTGCCCTTTCGTGTTTTCTCAACTAGTCAACGTTTGAGAACAGCTCTAGAGACACAAGGATACAAATTGCCCAAAGATGCTAAATCGATTAAGGCTCTGCTAATGAAACATTATGAAGATATCAAGAAAACATATCAGCAGCAATTTGTAGAAAAGAAGCTTGTTGGTCACAAATTTAGCTTAACCCTTGATGAGTATACTTCATCCAGAAACAGAAGATATATGAACATAAATGTTCATATGGAAGGTGATATTGGAACCTAGGAAAGTTCAGGGTACATGGGTCTATGCCAGCAGAGAAATTTTGTGTAATTGTTGACGAGAAACTGAAAGAATTTGAGCTACGTTTTGCCTGTGATATTGTTGTAGTAACCACAGATGGAGCTGCTGTAATGAAAAAATTTGGTAGCTCAATTTTACCAGACCATCAGCTCTGCCTCGCACATGGAATCCATTTGGCTGTCTGTGATGTTCTATATAGACAATTTAGGAAAGAAGATATTTGCACACCTGAGCAAGTCACTATTCTAGAAGAGGACCAAGAAGATGATGACAGCGATGAGGAAGAAGGATTAGAAGTTTCAGCAGAAGCAGGTGCATCAGCTCTTCCAATGATCAGGGAGGATATCACAGAACTTATCAACAAGGTCAGAAAATGTGTGAGATTGTTTCGAAAGTTTCCAGTTAAAAATGACATGATTCTGCAAAAGCATGTCCAGTCTGAGTTTGGAAAGGAGCTGCAGCTAATCTTAGACTCTAAGACACTTTGGAACAGCTTACTAGATATGATTTCAAGATTTGTTACCCTTAAGAAATGTATTTAAATGTCACTGATTGGAGTTATCAAGCAATATTTTGCTTTCTGAGTCTGAATTTACCACCTTACAAAATCTAGTAAATGCTTTAGAACAAATCAAGGTTGGTGTTGAAGCACTTTGCAGAAGAGATTCGAACTTGCTCTCATGATGGCATTCTGAAGTTCATTTTCAAGCAGCTAGAAAGCCAGAAAAACACATTTAGTCAAGAGCTAGTTGACTCATTTACTAAAAGAGTCACTGAGAGAAGGAATGCTATTTTTAGTAAACTTAGTTAAATATCTGATTAATCCTGATGTCATTAATGGAGCAACTTATGACATTTTCGAAAATTCCATGCCAAAGAGAAATGCAATTGCTACTACTGCATCCAGTTTGTTTAATCGTTTGTTTGAGCAAAAGAGAAGTGAGTCTATAAATGAGGAAAACTTGTCAGATAATGAAACTAGTCAGGAACAAGTACAGCAATTTACTTCCTTGTCAGAAGAGCTAGAGTTCTCCATTAGAGAGACAGTTAAAGGGGTTTCACCAAAGAAACAAAAAATAAAATCAACTTCCAAATTAATGCTCAAAGAAATGGCAGTATTTGAGCTAACAAAAAAACGAAGAAGCAACTTAGATTTGTTGAACACGGCTTTGAAGTCAATTCAAGTAACAAGTGTGGAGGCTGAAAGGTCATTTTCTGCAAGTGGTCTAACTGTCACTAAACTAAGGTCAAGGTTAAATGATGAAACACTCAATGCTTTATGTTTTTTACGTGCTTATTGTCTAAAGAAACGTAAAATTAACCATTAAAAAGACTTATTTAATTGCTGCTAAATTGTATTTAATGTACGTATATGACATTGTTGCTATATATATTTATGTTTTTGCTGCTGTTGTTCCCCTGAAATATACATAATATAAAGATAAGAAAACCGGTAAACCGGAAAACCGGTTTTTAAAACATTTAAACCGCGGTTTATTCGAAAAACCGATTTTAAAAAAACTTACATATTTCCTTTCCCTAATGTGAACTATGCATAAAGAACAAAAGTGGACATATCTCTTATTGATCTTGCTATTAAAGCAAACTTAAATCCAGGTGTGTTAAACTTACGAGCAGCTTTTTTTTAACCTTTTTTTATATACTAACTTTGATTAAAGATATTTAGTGATAGACATTTGTTTTTTTTTAGTTTTTTTTCTCTTAATGTAATTAAAAAAGTAAAATAAATATTTTTCGTTTTTTAAAAAACCTTGATTTTCTTATTTTTTACTTTTATTTCATTTTTAAAGAAAAAACGCAACTTAAATCTAATGTGTGCTAAATTTTTGAGCAGTGTTGTATATCGTATCATAAATTTTTTCACGATTTAATCTAATCAGTTTTATTTTTGTCAGAATTGTCAAAATCTAATCATAACTTGAGAGAACTTGTCTGCATGAGTAGGAACATTAGACACGTTTAAGAATGAGGTAATCCATTTTCAAGTTTTAACAGTTGTATCAGTATAGAAATAAAATAGATTTGCTTTGATATAGCCTGATGTTATCTGGAATTTTATTTTCAATTTGCTTTGCATGGATAAAGGAATTAACTACAAATATGATAGATGAACTTAAAAAATTTCCAACTGAACTTATTTTTAGGTTACTTCAGTAAAAATTTTTCACAATGGCCAATTTTACTCAGTCATACAGGCCCATTCAGCCATGGAGCACCCTCGGTAGGCAACTTTTTTGGCTAATTGCCGTTTGGTAACATTTTAAAAGAAACAAATTGAGTATTATATCATAGTGTTAATAAAAAAAGATTTTGCTTAATTTTTAGAAGAATTTGTTGACTGATCAGTTTAATATTTGATGATGCGATACTCAATATATTTAAAGCTATATTATCAAGAAACCCCAATCTCTTTAAAACCGTAATATAATTTAACCGGTAAACTTTTAAAGACATGCATTTTAGTTTTCTTTGAAAGACATGCATTTTAATTTCCTACAGTTTGTTTTGATAGGTATTGTATAATATTGCAACTGCAAAACTACCATAGATTATATATCAAATCGAATAGCCTTACTCATTCCGGCGGATTATAGTGCCGTTAACGTCTATTTCATTACCAGGAGGTTTCGTTAGATATTTTACAAACTATTTTTACATTATTAAAATTATTAAATTTACAATATTAAAATCATTAGCACGATGTGTTTTTCTTTTTGAAAAAAAAAAAAAAAAAAAAGTCTGAAGAGTGTTTGAGAAAGAAGCCACCGTGGCGAAAAACAGCAGTTTAAAAAATACATGAAAAAAGCAACAAATTCTTTTCGATTAAAGCAAACCAACGCGTACATACGCAATCTGCTGTTTAAACGTGGGTTCTCCTAAACGTGATTCTAGTTATCAGTTCTTCATTGTCTCTAAGCTGTTTCGAACATATACGATGTTAAGACAGTCAATAAATTTGTCTCGTAATTTGTTCATGATGTCCTCATCGTTTTGTTCCTTGAGTATATGCTCGTAAGAAGATACCCCGAAGAGACATAAAAGTACATTCTCTGAATTTATAAGAAAGAATGTTATAAATCATGATGTTTAATAAAGTTAAACCAACTTTTTTGTTAAAAGTTTTATTACCATTATGTTCAACGTCGATTTCGTTGTTCCAATAGTCAGACAAAGGTGATGAACTACTTTCCAGAGAGGAGGATGACCGAACTAGAGATCGTGTATGACCGGTATTTAGCGGCGATTTTGCTGAGCCCCTGTTATTTACATTCAAGCCAAGCCAACCTGGAATAAAGAATGAAACACACAAGGGTTTGAAAAGGGTTTTGAAAAGGGGTCTCAAGGGGTCTGAAACAGACTATTGAGCTATAAACTGCAAAAAAAGGTTTTTTTCTCCTAAGAATGCAACACATTTTTCATAGAAGCATTAACTCACCTTTAAAACGGTCAATAAAATACTCTATTATCTCATAGTCGTTGCTCTGTAAACCTATGTTTAAACGGACGGACCGAAAAGAATCGTTTAATATTGATATAAACATGTTCATAAATATCCAGTTCATCAAGATATTAAACCCGAAAAAAAAAATAGGACCGAGCACAGAGTTCGCGTTGACAAATTGATAAAAGCTGAACTTGCCCAACAGCAACGAAACGACCGAAGCGATCGTTTGAAAGTAAGTTTGATAACCGTCCAACAAAACACCTGAAAAGAGTTTTTATTTCAGAACACAATAACAAACTTACGTACTTCATAAAAGGAAAGAGTTGCGCTTACCAAACGCAAGGTTAGCGGAGAACATGACAGCGCATAGGATGAGGACGAAGGTAATCCCAAGCATCGAGAGAGGAAACAATGCGACTCTAAGCGTACACGCGAGCAGTGATATTCGACGGTTGAATCGAAGCAATTTAAGAAACTTCAGGTTCACAAAAAAAACAATCAACGAGACGATGTAGGTGTAAGTCAAATCCCAATACGAAGCAAACTGAAAGTTAATAAATTTTTGTGGCTGTTTTTCTGGTAGACGTTGGACCAGCTGTTTGACAAGCTGACCTACAAAAAAAATTACAAGCTGATCAATTCTAAAATCTTACAGAAATAATTTTGTTGTTCTTCGGAATGTCCATTTACAAATTTATATTTCGAGGACTTCAAAGTCAATGAACGCCACCTACAAAGTTTTCGATTTGTATTAAAAATCTTAGAACTTTTAGGATTAATTTATAGTTTAAAAAATGTTAAAAGTACAAAATGTATAATACAGTTTAAATTTCTTTAAAAAACGGGTCCAATGACACAATCTAAGTTTAAGAGTTTTACGATTACCTAATTTTACAAATCTGCTTTGAATCTTAAACATGCTATTTTTAAGAGAATCAGAAAATAACTCATACCAAGTATTATCTAAACGAAAAATTAATCTCTTGAGTTTAAATTTCCATTAAGGTGGTACACCCCCATTCTAAAAAATTTCCTTAAAATAATCAATACAAAATTAAAACTACAATACACAAGTTAAAACAAGTATGCTGATTTTTTTATTAAATAAAAAATCTCGATTGCCCAACTTTTGCCTCACTTATTCCATACGAATTGCCAAAATATGGGTGTAATTTAAAACAAGATATCTCCAGTTCTATATATCTTTTAACTCTGAAATTTTCACACTATGTTCCTATAAGGTACGAAGAGGTTATGAACCAAAATCATGCATTAAAGATGCATAGAACATTTTAAAAATAATTTTCTATATATTTAAGAAAATTTTTAACAAAAAAAGCAAGAAAAAAAGATTCTAAACATACTTATACATCTTATTTATTTGTAGTTTTGGTTCATTACCTAAGTCAATTTATAACAAAAACACCCTGAAAATTCAGCATATGGTCCCAAACTGAAAATATTGCGTTTTAAAATTTAGGTATTTGGTAAAAATGACATTTTGAGAAAAACACAAAAAACAAAATAAAAGTTCGTTATATTAGGAAAAGAAGCACGAGCCCAATTAAAAACCTCCACTATTATATTGTGGGTCCTTTTCCAGTTCTTTTTCAATATCTATGTAACCTTTTTTGATGGCTCTAAGCTGTTTTCTCCTTATTTTACCTCTAGCACTTGATTTGTGATTCATTTTTTTAACTCGGTTGCAGTCCAATTTACGAAGTCCTTCTTGCATAAATATACTTGGTTCGATACCTCCAGCACTAATTACTTTTTCAACTGCTGTGCTTCCATCATTAAATGCTATAATAGCTGAGTTGATACTATTCTCAAGAACTTTTTTCCCAATAAAAAAATCTTTAGGACATCTCTTCCATATTAAGGCATTCAGACTTTCATTGTTATTTTGAGTTTGTCCGTGCAAACATTTTGATAATAATGTTTCATTTGTCAAATCTGTAAATATAGGCATAAGTACTGCTTTAATTGCTAATGGTAAGCTTAATTTAGTTTTGTATGTTGTTTCACCTGTTACTTTATTACTCTGCCACAAACACCAACTATTTCTAGTTTGTGGGCAAAATTTGTCTCTCTCTGACTCTTCACTTATGTCACTGTTGTGAAATAAAACAGCCCAAGGACCTTTTTTCATTGCATATAGGTTATTCACTTTTTGAGGGATAGCCATACCAAAATAATTTTGAAGCGTATTTATGGCTTTATCTGTCAGTCGACCTTTTCCATCTATTTTTTTTCCATCTGAAAGAAACTGACCTTTAAGTGTCACTCTAAGGTTACGCGCACGATTTCCAAGTCTCTTTTGGTAATGTCCAACACAATGAAGTCTGTTTATTTCAAAACCTGGATATGGATTACTTGCAACAACATCATTATATGCTGAGCTGTCACCGTCTCCAATATATCCTTCATATCTCAAACCATGCTTTTCAATTAACCGTTGAAAAATTAAAACAGCACCAGAAGCTTCCATGGATCCTGATGATTTATTGTGGTTAGCTTCACAAACATGATTTATTTTCCAATTTTGATAACCTGGTGTTGACTTTTTTTTGTTCCAATAACTACAAGCTTTGCAGAACTTAGTTAACAAAATTGAATCAAGACATTTTCCATTCTCTTTTGATATTGCAGTGGCAATACCATTTAAAGATTGATGGCCTCTCTTTTGCCAGGTACCATCAACAGAAATCTGGCAATCAGAAACATCATTAACATTCCTTGATTTAGAAATAATATCTCTGGTTTCATTGGCTGCGCTTGACATACTTTCAGAAGCAACTTCATTATAAATGTTTAACAAATTGTTATTTATTGCACTATAGTTTTTAAAATTCATAGGAGATGGCATGTTCATTCCTGCAGCAAATTTGCATATAGATTGATAACCTTTACCAATTTCACGAAAAGCAGTAATGACTTGAAAATTAACTGATGCAGTAGGAACACCTGAAATACTTTTAGATTTTTTAGTAGAAAACTGAGACGTGTGCCATCCTTTGCTAAATTGGCAACAAAGGCACTGTAAAGTTAAATAAAAACAAAAACCTTTCTTGCTTTTTAAATCATTTTCTAAACAAACTTCATTTCCACATTCAGGGCGTTTAAACTCACTAACCATTAGTTTACAAATATTAAAGTTTATAATGATGTTGTAATTTTTTGACTTCCAGATATTTCAGTGTTTACTATTTTTTTGGAGCTTGCTGATAAACTTGGATCAGAAATTGATGTATCAAGCTGAATAAACTTTGAAGATTTTAGGTGTTGATTACAAGAAAACAATCTTTTTTTAGTTCGAGCAATAGAATGTCCCATATCTTACTTAGCTATTTATTTATAAGAACATTAACAAATTAAAACAGCATGCAAGCACAATACATTTGATACATGTTCGCATTAGTAGTTCAAGTTATAGCTTTAAAAATAAACATGAAGCACAAAATAAACAAGCTGCAGTAGAAAAGAGTTATTGATGTTTATAAGCTTGAGCAAGTTTACATTTTTTGTTTTAAAATGCGTTGCTATGGCGTTGCTACGGACCTCTCAATTTATTATGGCCACAAAACACATAATTGTACACACTTCCTTATTTATTTATTAAAAAAAAAATTAATAATATTGTTCTATGAAAAATTTTGACTTAAAAAAACCAATTTTCAAAAAATTGATTTTTTCTAAAAAATTTCGAAATTAATAGGGATGTACCTTAAAAAAGTTTAATTTCGCTAAGAACCTCGATTACCTCCATCAGATTTGACAAACAGGAGATAATTTTAGCGTAAAATTATTGTCTTATAAATATATGCCAATAAAAAAAACTGAATTTGTTGTTTTAAAAGATGATATCTTGCATCATCCCTTAAGTTGCTTTTATTTGGCATGTTCAAAAAGACTTATGAATGCACACGTAAAATCGTGTTGTCGGAGAAAAATCTTTAAGTCTTTAAATCAATGTGACATAACGTCGGTTGACAACATGAATTTGTGTCTTAGAAAAAATTAAGCTGAGCTACAGTGGTTCAGATCACAACCAGCTGATCGATTTGAAATGGAACTAAAACATTTGTATGGCTGTTGTAAAGATGTCATAAATTATGGGGAATGCATTACATGGAAATAACAAACTTTCTTAACTTATTATTATGTAAAAAAGAATATTGATAAATTTTTTGAACATGACAAATAATTTTAAAATTTAAATCTTAACAAGAAATTGTAAGATTTCCGACTTTCAAGCTTGTTTATTTTTTGAAACTTCATTGAATTCGAACAAAGTTAGAATAATTTTGTTCTATATTCCATTTTAATTGTTGGGAGAAAATGAGTTGGTAATTTTAGTATCGAATTCAATTACTGTGCCATGCTGTACTCAAACAAAAAAAAAAGCGGATGTTCTCAAATAATCACATTCAAAATAATGCTTTTGTACAGCAATTTTCTATTTATATTTAGCACGCAGCAGAAGTAATAGAAAAGAAAGCATAGGTAAATATATAGGTAAAAGAAGCATAGGTAATAACTGTAATTGAATCTCCATTTATTATGTTTAACTTACAATAAAATTCTGTTCTTTAACAATTTTTTATATTGCCATTGCGCGTTTTACTGTTTTTCAACAGATATGCGAATTGAGATGGTTACGATTAACTAATTTCAAAATTCTTTTTGAGTGTTATTATTTGGTTCTGATTTAATCTTGTTTGTGAAATCTCCATTTAAATACAGTTTATAAACGGTAAAACAAGAGACAGCGAAATGAGAATCTGCAGAACGTCCCAAAAATAGCAGTAGTATTTTTAAGTGTATCATTATTACAAGTGCGTTGTAGTTGGTTCATATGTAGAAGAGCATACTTGAAATACGTACAGAGTCTCACATATACAACCGTTCTGATTCCTCATTTATGGTCAACAATGCTCTAAAAGATACTTTACAACTATTAAGGCAATGCGTGGAAGACAAAATAACAATATGGGTTTGCCAACACAGAGCCCAGATCATAATCCAACTAAACATATCTGGAATGATGTGAAAAAGTATGAAGAAAGGAAGCCAAAAAACTGGTAATGGTGGTAAATGGAGATTTCCGTGAATTGTAATTAAAATGTCAAGCTCTAGTATCAACAAAACTTCTAAACTGCTTATCTTGCTTGTAGAAATTGTTTTGATATTAAAATATTCAAGAGTTTTTTTTATATAAAACTTCATTCAATAATGCATTGCATTTTAAAGCGTAGCTTTTCCTGGCTCAGAGCGTAAATACGAATTATGTAGTTAATACTGCATATAACTAATGCATGATTGTTTAATTTTATATACAAGATTAGTAAGATGCTAAAAGCAACTCAAACACAATAGTCAACATATTAAAATGATTTGTTGCAGATTTGTTTAATTTGTAAACAATTTTTTTCTTTTTAACACCATATTTTATTCAAAATCACTTTCCCATTTAAAAATTTTTGGGACCATTTCATAATTTGGTCTTTCTAGATGGCTCGCTCATTCATAACTTAGTAATTTTAGATGGCTCACTAAATCAAAATAAGTACTACCTATAACCTTGTCTACTGAACTCAGCAGGACCTATAACCTTGTCTACTGAACTCAGCAACACAAAACTTAAATCTTGAGTAAAAAAACTCACCTCTATAAAAAAACAAAAACACAGCAAGTAGCGAAAGTATAATGAGTGAAACTTCAATGAGATTCCAAAATTCTGCAAAATAACTCCAGCTTTTTCTATAAATCAATTTACATTCACGAATGGTGAAAAGAAGCATCATGAAAACAAACAGTATCTGTGAGCCAATGCTAGCCACTGCATTTCCAGTAGTTGATGTATAAAGTTTAAAAGTAGCCACATTGAAATAAGGTACCATACCACCGAAAGGTGGCAACTCAAACACAATAGTCACCATGTTAAAATGATTAGTAGCAGCATTAAATAAAGCGAACTCAATGATTACAGCGCGTGTTTGACGATCAATCCATTTCCTATGTTTCAATTCATCAATCATATCCTTGTTTATCCATTTTGGATAAATTTCAACTGTATATCCTCCGCCATAATAGAGTTCTAATTTTGCTGAAAATGGATATCCATCAAGCTCATTAGCAGTTCGATACCTCCAAGGCATTGTAGAAGGAGTAATCGAGGAAAAAAACTTTTTTGGTGTTGTCCAATTGAAATCGAAATCTTGTGTTTCTTCAGCTGAAGACTTGTAATCAGACACACAATCAAGATTAAAAAATGAAGATATTAACTTTGCCTTTAAGCAGGAATCTAGAAGAATAATTATACACATACATACATACATACATACATACATACATACATACATACATACATACATACATACATACATACATACATACATACATACATACATACATACATAGATACATACATACACACACACACACAGACAGACACACACATACACATAAGGTGGTCCTTGCTTTTTAACTTTTAAAAATGTTTGCCTCTCACCCTCCCAATACGTTCTTCCAAGGCAGGAACTAACTTGAGTTGAAAATGTCTATGATCTGACAATATTTAGGGCACGCTCAATGCAATTCCGTTTTCAACTATATACGAAGTTGAGCTTTTTAACAATTAAACTACTTTTTTGTTAGCAAGAGTTAAATGTTTATATGTATGTTATATAAATACTGAAAACACATTTAACTAAAAAAGGATCTACGTTAACTAATTTTTTAGACTTGCCACCCTTTTCAAGGTTATTAAGCTAATCTTACCGACTATTATTTACTGAAGGTCGGCAATTATCCAAAATAGACAATACAAGAAGTTGTAGCATTTATTACATTCGGCAAGTTTATTTTCATTTCATATCGTTTGCCACCCGTTGCTACGAATTGCTAGCGAAGTTGACACTCAACATCTTATTGCCGACTTTCGGTAAATAGCAATCGGCAAGACCAGTTCGGTAATGTTGGCAAGTTCAGAAAGTCTAAAAAAGTTGGTAACTTAAAACCTTATGAACTAATAAAAACACAAAATAGCGCTTGGTAAAATATAAGCAAAGGACAATTTTGCAATATTATGGATCTTAGGATTAGTCAGTAATTCATTATTGTACGAACGTTCATTTATTCATGACGCTTTTTATAATTGACTATATTGTTTAAATATTAATTATATTATTATAATTAATTATATTATGATACAAGACCCTGCATTAATGTTGATTTGTTTGAATCTGGGTAGAGATTGTGATGTTCTTTTACAGCTTGTAGAACGAATTATGTTTGCTCTTCATCTTATGTCAACAAAGCATTGTGCTCTTGCATTAGTAAAACTCCTCGCTCTTAGGTGTCGCCGATTAAGCGTAGCTCAAACAACCGCCTCTGCTTGCAGGTAGTCTGTATTTGTCACCCAAGCTTCAGGATCTGCTTCCTAGAAAGAACAAAGCTTTTAACCACGTTTAACCACTGCCTTTTTCCGAGATGAGTGAACATCTCTGCCAAAAAAAAGCAAATGCTACCACCTCTTCACATTTGGACACTGGCCATCCAGTTTCTTCAAGAAGTTTCAACAGCTGCAAATCATTGACTGAAACTGCAGTTGGGAGGTGGCACAGAAACCATGACTTCACATTCGCTCCAATACCAAATATACAGAACCTTGGACGGCACCAGGCTTTCCTTCTCACGCTGTGCTATCAAAAGTTCTCTGTTTTCTACGATTGTGATCATTGATAAGTCATTTTGATTTTTTATGTCAAATAGGTCATTAAATGTCTTTTTCAAGGCTTTTTCTTTGACTATTTGTGTCACTACCCTTCTTACTTTATTCTTTTCTTCGAGCTGTTCTGTAATATGGTTGATGCGACGAGTTAGATGTCAGGCCTTTTCCCAAAACAATCTTGTTTGTGGTTCCAATAGCAGCATCATGCTGACTTCAGTCGTTGAAGGTAGTCAGCAATAATATTTCTGATGGAGGGCAGGTTTGTTCTGCAAATAATTTCCTTGGTCAAACTAAATCAGAAACACATGGTTTTTGATGCGAATTGAACTTGCCATAGCTGTAGAAAGTATCAACAAGAAAATCTTAAAGTTCCGTTTATCACGGTTATGCACTTTAAAAAATGTTAGCAAAATGAACTTTTTTTTTCTTTTAACTTAATGTCGACAAAAGCTAATAAAAGAATTTTAAATAAAACTGCAAGCAGTGAAAACTCTCCAAATGAAAATAGAACTAATAATCTAATTAATAAATTAAATTAAAAAACATGATGATTGATAAAATGGATAATTTCCACTCTGATGCTGTATATAGTTTAAAACAACATGTCTAATTATTTTTGAGAAAACAAAACTTGAATACAAAATGGCAGCTGCAAACAATCTGCAAGTCACGTGAGAAGCTAACAAAAAATCGGCAGATCACAGACTCATGGACAATCTTATCTTTCAGGCTCAGCCGTTTCAAAAATTAACAAAATCCAATGTATTTAGATGTCAGTAATATGATATAACTATGCTATTTTATCACGTTTTATCAACTATAGGGACTTATCTTAACTTATACGAATAAAGCAATACACTTTTTTCTCATTTATTTCACATTTTACCAACCATATTACCAAAATTCTTTTTTTCAATAGTTTCAGAATATTTTCCAACAATTTTAACAATTTTAAGCATGCCCTAAACATATTCTGATCTTGAATCTCTTTTGCAGAAATTTTTTTAAAATCAAGGAAAACAGGATACGAGGGTGGAGGATGAGCAAAAAAAAGATATATATTTTTTCAATTTGCTTAAGGAACCACACTTAAAAATATAGGAAAACGTTTGGATGTAATCGCTAAACAAACATTTTTTTGGAAAAGAGTTTTACCATGCTTCACACGAACTTGTCTTACTCTTATTCCGTTGATTATCTTTGAAGTAAGATCAGGTAAGAACAATTTCCCTGGAAAGTCCATGTTCTCAGTACCTTTGTACCTTTCACTTAAATTAAACCATGGTTTAGGATAAATAAGAGGTAGGAAAAATGTATCCATCCAGGGCCAAAAACCATCAGAAGATTGAAGCTGAAAAAGGGATGACTAAGTTCAGGTAATAACAATAACAGCAATGACAGTAACAATAATAATAGTAATAGTAATAATAATAATGGTAATAATAGTGATAACAATTACTATAATAATGATAATAACAATAAGAATAATAACAAAAACAACAACGATAACAACAATAATTCTTATTATTACACCAATAATAACAACAATGTTGATGTACATAATTTGCACAGAGAAAAGTAAATTTTATAGTTGAAAAGTAATTCCTGAGCTTTAACTTAAAGCTTAACAAATAAAAAAGAAGCTTCACATAACAAAAGCAAAGTATAACAAATAAAAATGCAGGAAGTTACCATTCCAAACACCTGAAACTTGTTATCAGCTGGTGGGGTTGATCTTGGTCTTAAGTTAAAGAGTTCTTCTACGTCACGTGTTTGAAAAAATGTAGAACTCTCTCTGGACATGTAAGCGAGGAAAAAGACAAGCAAAGTAAAAAGAAAATATAGTAAAAGCTCCCATGCAATAGATTGTATCTTTAATTGCCTCATACGAGCTTCTTTCATATTTTTCAGTAAAGTGGCTGTAAGTGGTGCAGCATTAACATCAACTCGATTGTAGACTTCTTGATTCCTATCTCTGTGAAGCCAATTTTCATTGTGGGCAAGTGTTTTTCCTAATAAATTAAAGGATGGTTCCTCAATAAACTAACTCAAAATCTGCTAAAAATCTCTAACTAAAAAATAAAATTTTAGATGCATCATCATGTAAAAGATACAATACCAAATCAAGAGAATAAGTTGCCAGCAATGCAACAAAGAACAAATCAATTAGTATTTACATTTTTTAAGTTAACATATAATACAGCAAACCTCTCAATCAAAATCAGGTTTGAATTACAAATAAAAAAGACAATAGCTTTATTGATTTAATCAAAAGCTTACTCCATCTTTTTCTCATATGATGAAAATCTTCATTAGAATTAGCAATATTGCTTAAATGCAATTGAGAAAAGGGGTTAGAAGAAATCAGCATTTCTACTGTGACAGTTTACATAAAAATTTGGTTTATATTACATTTGGAATTACACAATACACTCTATTAATCTTATAACCTCTGGTATGTTTTCTTTTTTAACATATCTTCATGCCACAATGAAGTTTACAAATTGGTCTCTATTTAACATTGTAAAATTTATCTTTTTTAAGATATTGCAATAAAAATATAAGTAATATTACTAAAAAGCTTAAAAGATACCTTGCATTACAAACATATACTTTTCTTTGCTGATCAAACTTTTTGAAGCAAGTGCAGTAAATATTGCCAAAGCAAAGATTTTCATTGGTTGAATGAACAATATATCATTAACCTATAACATTTAAATTTAATGAGCAAATTTAACATTTAGTTTGTTAGTTTTAAAAACAACCTGTTTCAAACTAAATAACAGTAGTTGTAGTATGTTTTCCTTTCAGTTAACTAACAATTACAACACTTTTTTTTAGACATGAAAACTCTTATTGGTCTAACTAACAACTAAAGACTTGTTTTCTTTAGATGTTTGTATTCAAAAATTAAAAAAAAAACTAGCACACTCAACCAATCAGAGCACACTCAACCAATCAGAGCACACTCATAAAATTAACCTAAACAAATAATTACACAAAGATCAATTCTAATTTTTTTTTAAAACAGTACAATTAACAACAATAAGTTAAAGAAACATATTCTAACCAATCCAAGAGTCACACTTGCTAACCAATTCAGTGACTTTTTGTTACCAAAAGACATGCCAAACAGTAGCACTATAAACCCACACCCTAAAATTGTTACTATGCAAATGAACCAAGTTATGTACAAGAACCAATATGGAAAGTAAAATGGTTTTTGAGTTTTGGACTCAGATTTTTTTAAAAACTCCTTTTCCATGTTGATAAGATCTGATTCTAAAGTAAAAATAAACTCTTTGAAATCAATTCTTAATCTTAATGTTTGTCTTAAGTTAGAATAAATAGAAAAACCATAATTAGTTAATGAAATCAATAACCACCTCAGTTTGTTAAAGTTTTACAAAAAGATCAATAAATTTTATAAAAAAATACCTTGTCCTCAAATGATAACCTGTACAAGATTATTTTTCTAAAAACTTACAATTTTTTATATCATTAATGTAAATCAAAAAAAATATAATAGAAAAAATACTTTCAGTAGCTGTTAAAGGTTGTTGCAAATTTGTGTATTCACCAACAGTCTGCTGGTAAACAGGCTTTATCAAGCGGAACATTTGAGATAACAAAATATTAACTGGAAAAGTGATAGATGCACAGATTATGCTTACATATATCTATAATAAAAAGCTAATTTGTGAAAATCATTTAAAATATTTACTGATATATTGTTAGAAGATAACACAACAAAAAGATAATATTCAAATGATATTTACTAATAATATTTACCTACTAACAGATAAAGCAAGTACAAACAAAATATTAAATTACACAACAGTCTATTGTGCTAATTTCTGAAAAGTAAGGTCACACAAAATATATTCAATTATACAACTACATAACACTTGAGAAACATAGTTGTTGAAAATGAAATTATTTTACTGTGTTACATGATTTGTATAGATCTAACTGTACTAGCAAAGATTATTTTAAAAATCTGTTAAATATTAATTTATTTCTAAAAAAATATTTATAACACTTTGTTTTTATACCTGTTGCCATGTAAATGTGAACCCTCCTATTTTATTCTCTGTTGCTGGGCTACCTGGCGGCACTTTCCCAAAAAACATTGTACTTGCTGTCATTGAAGTCATTAACAAACAGACAGCAACAGATAATCTTTGGCAGCGTGTAAAACTACTGATAGGTAAACGAGTCCATATTGAGAGCCATAAATGATCTTCAGTAAAACCATATTGCGTCTTTGAAGAAAATATATAAGCAAAACTTTTCAAATCATCAGATCCATATACAGGCAAAACAAAATCCAGCAAATTGTTTTCTTGATCAACAGCAATCCAACGATTGGCAATGAAATCAAACTGCTTTTCTGTTTGCAGGTCAATGATCTCAATATTCCTTAATGAAAAACTTATTTAAAAAAAAATGTACACAGCTTAAAACCACTGTGTTACTATTAACATATGAGTCTCAATAAATTTTTTATTTTGATGAAAAAAAAAAACACAGCATGTAAACTTTATAGATGTTTCTTGGTAGAATAAGTTTAGGAAACTAAAAATCTTTGAATTATTTAATTGATGAAGAAAGTGCATAGGACTTGTTTCTCAAGGCTTCACATAGAGATCAGTTTTATATAATGGGTGGCCCAAGATAAATGGCATAGGTAGTATTTTTATTATAACTTTGTTATTTTTTTAGCTAGAATGTGTGAATTTTTTCAGTGAATTTTTTTTTAAAAGATTTATTATTAAATTCTCTATAAATCTGTCTTGATGGCTTTGTTTTATGGTTTTTAATTTTATCTTTAGATAACGAAATCTAAAGATTTTCAAAAGCTTGTACTTTTTAAATACCAAAATGGTGATGGTCAATCAAAAATATTTGCTGATATTAAGGGTGTCATTGGGTTTTGTACAACAAATCGGTGGTGTCAAATGATAAGAGAGACAGGCTCTATTGAGTTGAAATGACCATTAGGTGGTCCAAGATCAGTTCAAACAAATGCAAACATTGAAAAAATCAAAAGTTGTCTGAAACGTAAAAAGAGGATTTCATCTCGAAAATTAGCTAATGAACTCAATATCTCCAGAACCAGTGTTCAAAGAATACTTCAAAAGGATCTCAATTTGCAGGCATACAAACACAGAGTTGAACCACTGCTTACAAATGGTCAAAAAGTCAAGAAAATTAAATTTGCAAATTGGATAAGAAACCATTTTCAAAAAGAACAAACACTGAAAATTCTGTTTTCAGATAAAAAAAAACTTTGATTTAAATGGTATGTACAATGCCCAAAAAGGATTGCATATGGTCCACTAATCATAATTAAGCTGATAAAGATATTGGTACTAAACAGAAACAAAAATTCCCTCAAAAGGTAATGGTTTGGTTGGGAGCTTGTTCAAAAGGTGTTACACCACTTGTTATTTTGGACAAAGATACAGTAAATCATGACTGGTATATAAAAAAAGTGTTGCCAGTGGCCTTGAAATATGGAAACGAGATGTTTGGTGATGATTGGACATTTCAACAAGATGGAACAACCTCACATACGCATCATTTAACTCAACAATGGTGTGATGATAATTTTCCTGCTTTTATTGACAAAAACCAGTGGCCTCCAAATCCCCCGATCTCAATCCTTTAGATTACTCAATATGGGATGAACACGTTCACCAAATGAAATGGAATAAAATTAAATCAAAATTAAAATTAATTCAAGAACTTAAATGAGCTGTAAAAAACATTAGAGTAAATGTAGCTTTAGAAAGTTGTACTAGTTGGACCAATTGCTTATATGGTATGTCAAAAAATAATGGAGACTATTTACATTAAATAAATCATGTCATTTTGTAGAGAATTTAATAATAAATCGTTTAAAAAAAATTCTTTTTTCTAGCTTAAAAAATAACAAAGTTATAATAAAAATACTACCTATGCCATTTATCTTGGGCCACCCGTTAAAAATGTTCTTAACAAAAATGAGTACAGTAAAATGCCAAAAAACAATTATTGTTTCATTTTTTGCTTAAAATTTACCTTAAATACCAGCCACCACCTGTATTGTCATGCCAAAGTCGCACATAATTTAAGTCACCAAGGCTGCCTGATGTGGCCAATATGAAAACATCTATGCTGGATCTTTGAAAGCATACCCTCTGTGAATCTTTTAATTGATGTACTCCTGAGTCACCAAACTCTCCTATTTAAATAAATACAAAAGCAACCTGATTTTTCAACTTATCATTTTGTTGCATATATTTGCGAAATTTTTGTGTAACTATTAATTTTTGTGTAACTCTATATTATAAAGAAGACAAATATGACTTTTTTTTTCTAATTTTGTTTACAAAATTTAGAAAAATTTAAAAAATATTGATAATTTAATATCTTTCAGAAAGCTATATTTTTAAAAAATTATTGACTGTTTAAAATCGTTGACTATAGAGTATTAGTTAATCATTGACTATATTAGTACACATGGTAACAAAAAGGCATGGTAAAAAATAAATGCAAGAATCTTTCAGTAAGACATTAAATTAAAAGAAACCATTTAAATACTATTTTCAACAAGAAACCTTGAACTGTACTTTTGCAATAATGTAATTTTAGCTGCAAAGAAAAAAATGTTTTAACTAAACTTTCTCACTAAAAATCACTCTTATAATATATTCTTAAATTGATTTAGTCTTATGATTATGAGTGTTCATTTTGAAAATTTGGAAGGGACAACATGCTTAGTGACTTCATCATACAAAAACTTTTAACTTTTTAAGTGAACTTATGAGTAGCAAAGATTTGCCACGATTATATGAATGAAATTCTTGGTTTCTATATGAGTAGCAAAGATTTGCCACTTGTTCAATTAGTAGTATATGCACCCGTATGTCTTGCAAAAGCACACTTCCTAGTCATAAAGCAGCATTTTACTTACACTTGACAACCAAGTTCTTCAAACATTAAATTCTTAAGATACCTAATAGAATGATGTCTAACAAATGGTAAACAAACTCTTATTTTTCTTAGAAAACAAAACAACCTTAGTAACATTAAAAAACCTTCCATAAGCTAAAATTATTTTCAAACTGGAGTTTTTTAAAATGCTTTA
>NW_028324300.1:16599439-16694439 GCF_058129835.1 Hydra viridissima
TATTTTACTTAAGGAAATAACTTATCGAAGATACCTAACCTTTTTGATTTTATATTTTTATTTTAATACTCGCATGAAAATATTAAAATAGTTATTAGCTTTTTTTTATTCAGATTTTAATAAAGTATACTTTAAGATTGTTCAGCAGAACAAAGTCTGTTTCAGGGCTTCAGGGTTAGCACTGATCAGGACCAAGCAGCTATACAAAACAAATGGCCAACTGTGTCAACAACTATTTGATTGGCCTTTTAGATTTGTTATACTAAAACCAAGATACTCTTATTTAAATCATAAAATACTCCTAAATAAAATATTCCATAATTCCTAACATAAAAAGATATTAAACTACTTGATATAATTATGTATAGTACTATCAAAACTCAACTTAGAGTATTTTTCCCAGTTTCCTTACTTTCAAAGTGTTCTTAACACTAATAAAGAAAAAAAAGACCTAAATATATATATAAAAACTTGAATTACATAAATACTTAAGTATTAGAATACCATTAAAAAGACTAAACAAATAATTTAATAATAAAGCATCAATTTTTGTACTAAAACTTGTGAACTTTTTTAAAAAATGGTACAGTTTTTCTTTTGTTCTTCATTACCCTTTGAAGTTAGTTAAATAAAACTGATCCCATTGCAAACATAATGCTGAAATGTTAAAAAAAACACACCTCACATCCATCTGACATCCACTTGTTATTTGTTTCATTCCAATAGTTGCATTCAACGCAAAAAGATTTCATCTCATAGAGATAAGCTCCTTGATATTCTTTCACATCATATGTATATGAATTTAATTCCAGTGTTTTCTCAGGCATTGGACCAATGTAAAAATAAGATAAAAAAAGAAATGTTTTGTTTAGGAAAGAATATGTGGAGTTTTGAAAATCCCATAACATGAGAGACCCATCTTTCAAAAGCTGAGCTTTTTGATTTCTTTGCAAACTTAATGACAAGTTTGTTAATGTTGCATTATCGAAAACTTTAAGAAAATCAAACTGTGGCGTACTGTTTCCAAAAACAAGATCAGTTCCATTTTTCTCTGAAACACTTAATCTAATATCATAATCGGACTTTGTTGGAACTTTTCCATATTGCATGTAAATTATTAAGTTTGTCATTTTTTGAGGATCATTTATTGGTGTAAACTTCAGCATTAACTTGCAGTCAGTGAATTGCAGCTCAAGAAACTTGATTTGCACCTCATTTGGCATTAATAGTGATAAGTTCTGACCTTTCATTTTTTCAGGTATATTTTTTATTGAAATATTTATTGCTGATGATAAATTTTTCACTTCAATTTTTTTCCCCGTTGTTGTGCTCAAATAAAGAATTTGAGATTCAGAGACTATGTTATTTGATCGCTCAAAATCCCATGTAAATGGTTGACTTTTCATCATAACATTCTAAATATAAATGGTTTTAAGGAATAGTGAAAAAAAATCATAACAAAAATTCAAAGGAACTCAAACTCAGAAAAACAACAATGCTTTAACCCTTATTTTTTAAACGAAAGTTTCAACTCTAACTTTATTCACCACTGTATATACAAAAAAAATCATTGAATCCCAAAGCAATTGCTTTCGAGAATTTTCTCAGGTTGTCATATACAGTCATTCGCAAGAGTCTACATCACCCTTTCAAAACTTACATGTGCAAAAAGCAGACAGAAACAACAAATGTATGTTTGGCATATAAAAGTAAATTGATACCTTTTTAAAAATGACATGATAAAAAGTAACTAATTTTGTAACAATAAATGTGTTGAACTTGAAACAAAAAGTTAGGAATCATTACAAACTTCTTGTTAAAAAAGTTTTCACCAAAGTTGTACTTAAGGAAAAGGCCCTCCTAATTATGCAATTATGCAATTAAATCCAGTACATGGAAAACAATGCGCAGAGTTAAAGTAAGTCTGTGAATCAAGTTCAGCAAAAATGGCTTCACAAAAGAAAATTTCTGATGACATAAGAAAATACAACAGAACAAAAAAATTCTTAAAACAAAATTGCAAAAAATTTGATGATTTTTATCAAAAATTATAAAACTAACTCAGTGATAAAGATACTTGTGCTGTTGTTTAAAATGTTTTGTAAAGAGTGCTCCATAAATATCTGCTCTTTCATTAAAATTTGCAGGAATACAGTTCAATAACCACAAGAAAGGTTCTATATGTAGAGATCATGTGAGATTAACCAGAAAAACAATTTTAATATACAGAAACTCAGTAAAAAGAACAGGTCTACAAAACAACATATAAATAAAGGATATTATTTACTAATTATAATTAACAAGTTTTTTCATATGGGACAGTCATAGAAAGATTAAATGGTACATAAAAAAAGAGAAAGCTATCCAAAAACATTAGCTCACACAACCAGCATGGAGCTAATAAAGTGATGATTTAGGAATCAATAGTAACCACTGAGAATCATAAATTGGTGCCTTATAAAGGTATACCAAAAATCATTAGTAACTACAGATTTTTCAAGGCAATCTACAAATTTCTGTTTAAAAGTTTTGCCTTGAACAGTCCTGGAGCTTCCAGCAGGTTTATCATCCGAGCATTCTAACAAGATAATAAATGAGTGGCTCCTGTATAATAAAATAATTTTTTTCATAACCTCCACTAGAACAAGGAATCTTTCAACACAGAATTAAAAGTAATTGCTTCAGATACAACAAATGCCCATGATATTTTAAGCTTTGATATTTTTGCTTACTCATTATAGAAGTTGTAATTACATTAATCATTTATGGGAGATTAGTCTTATTGCTACGAAATTTACAAAACTGTAGTTATTTCACAAAATATTTTTACAAATTAAAAATATAGCCTTGGTAATGTACTAAACCCAGCAACAACAATGCAAAAACAATTATTAGTGGATAAAAAAAGTAGCAAGGAAAGAATTTTGCATGTGGTGCACAGAACCAAGTACAAGATTTATGGGAAAGAAAATTTATGAGGTTAAGATGCTTCTGCTTTTGGATGAGAACCAAAATTTAAATGCTACTGAGGAAAAAATCTAGTCTATGGCATTGCTGTAAGCAATGCCATAGACTAGATTTCTTTCATTTCTAGACATTTAATACTTACAACTGGATCAGTAATATAGACTCTTTTTAACTGTATAACAAAAGTTCTTAAATATTAATATCTGCAACTGACACAATATTAAATTAGCAAAATTAAGCCATAAAAACTGTGGTACTAATAATGTAGCACTAAAAAAAGCATAATTTTTGTTTTTATGAAATAAAACTATATTGAAAAAAAGCATCATACATTCACCACAAAGCTTGAATATATTTTTGTTTCATTCAAAAAACTATCAAGATTTGGAAGAGTGAAACCAATTTCTTCATTTTGTAGTTCTGGTGATGAGCTGCTTGAAAAATTGCTTAGATCATTTCCATAAGACTTTTTTAGAAAAAAGCGAAATGCAGGAGTGTCACCAACTATAGGTTCTTCACTTTCAGCAGTGTAACTCTGCATGGCATTTAAGTAATCACTCAAAGATAGTAGAAGTTTTGATACTGATTCAGATTTGTTTCTTTGCTATAATATCAATTATTTAAACTTTAAACTCAAATCACAAACTAAAGTATTCTTATTGCAAAGAGCAGATTAAACCCCACATATTTACATATTTTGGCTTTTAAATGGTAAACTAATAGCAGTTGAAAAACTTTTCTATTTAAGGAAGAAACTATTAGGAAATAGATTAAGGAAATGAATATAAAATAAAAACATACTAACTAGCTACAATATGGCATGCATGTTTTTATTTCATATTGTGTGTAGACAATATGTATGAGAAAAAGTCATTCAATATATTAAAGTTACATAACAACACAATAAAAAATAAAATAATATCATTTTTCACAATTTTCATAATCCTGATAAAAATGCACTTTAAGAGTAAATGTTATCATCTTTACATGAGGTAAATAGAAGATATGAAGAATGAAGATGTAAAAATGAAGATATATGAACTAAAATATTATTTCTCAAACATTTTTACTGAAGAAAATGTATGAATTTTAAATTTATTCAGGCTGCTGTTATTATAAAAGCTAAAGAATAGTGTTGTACATACTCTTCACAGAAAAGGTTGAACAATTAATATGATTCTACTTCTCAAATACATATAAAGAAAAAAAAAAAGGTTGAAATAGTTAAAGAAGTTTACTATGGTGCAGAATAAAAAATACTCCACCTGTTCAGATGAATGATTGGCTGGTGTAGTTGAAAGTGAATTCTCACTTTTCAATTCTTAAAAATAAGAAAATCTTCAGTTTAAAAATCATATTACAATGAATTTATTCAAACTTGATGACTAATTGTAATATTTTTTTCTATTATTTGTTTACACAACTAAAAGAAGCTTCTTTTATGAAAATTTGGTTTTGAGAATCAAACTTAATTTCAAAATTATTAAAAGATTATCAAAAAAAAGTTTGATATTCAGAGAAAAATCTGAAATAAAAATATTGAAAGACAAAATTAAAGATTCATACTCAAAATTTAACACCCAAATTACTTCCAAAACAAAAATGAAAGAATGTACAGATTTAGCATTAAAGTCACAATTCATAAAATGAGTCTTTTATTCAACCTTTTTACATCTAAAGATAAATTTAATTTTGCATTTGATGCCTAGCAATGTTTAAATTATTTTTTTCAGTTAAATGTTAAAAAATCTCTGCACTTTTTTCAAAAACTTGTAAATACTTTTCTTCAAGAATTGTGCAGTAGAGGCTTGATACAAAATTGAAGTGCTGAACAAAATTATTTTTGTATATATCATCTTTATTTAAAAAAATCACAAACAAAAAAAATTGATAGGTTTTCTATTACATTTTTAAGAGCAATTGCATAACTCAAGTCTTAGTTAAATGCCCCACTAAATACGTTGAGACATTTTTTACAGAACAGAAGATCTTCATAGTAGTTACTACTAGAGCTAAAAAAGTCACAAAATTTTTTAATATTTTGGATTTTTAGCATTTTTTAAAAACAAGGTAAAAGCTATATATATATATATATATATATATATATATATATATATATATATATATATATATATATATATATATATATATATATATAATCATAACACATCTGACTGGAAACTTTAGGAACATCAAAATTTATATTGGAAATGCCTCAAAAAAAAAAGAGTTTATCGACTTACCAACTGATTCCACAACATTATCAGAGTAAGAAATAGCATGAAATAAGTTAGATATGGAAACGATGAAGGGTTCAGAGATAATATCAAAAACATGAGGTCCAATTTCTTTTAAATTATCTTTAGTTAGCAGAGATGCCATTTTTGTGACAATGTCAACAGCATTAATCTAAAAGTAACTTTTATTTAAAAAAACTTATACAAAAATTAGGAAATTACTTTTTCTTAAAGAATAATTAAAATTAATCAAAGATTAAAAATAAATGTGAAAATGTGTTTTTACACTTTGGCTATTAAAAGAGTTAAGGAATTTATAGCAGAATTCAGATACAGTTGATCTCTTTGAATTTTATTCTTTACTGGCCTTCAATTCTCAAAAAGCTTTTAACTGATATATACACAATATTTTTGCACATAATATTTACCAGGATTATCTTTCATTAATATGAATAGATGAAATTTTAATAACAAAAAAAGTAAGCTATTGAAACAACCTTCAATTCTTTTTTTCTTTCTTAGGAGATTTCATTATAAATGGCAAATAACTTATCAAGTTTTATTTTCATGTGATAAGTTGGTAGAATGATGAGCAGCATTCATCTTCTACTAAAATGCCAAACAACTAAATTAGAAAACCTATTTAAAAGCAAGAAGTATGCCTGCATTTCTGCCGAGCAAACTGTAACCACTATCAAAAGAAAATAAAACCCAATTGCAAATACAGTGGCTTTCAAAAGTATAAGGTCACTAAGACTTTTTAGTGATTACTTAAGTTATTTCAATGATTTAAAAATAAAAAAAAAGAAGAAATTTTTTTGCATTTTTCTTTTGAATGCATTGTTTAACCAAAAAAAAAAAAAAAAACTTTTTAAAGTATCACTTTTGCTACCAAAATCAATCAAAAAAGACCTTATACCAATCTTCTTCTGACCAGTGAAGTCTTTTCTTACACTAATTATATCTTTTAATCCTGTCACTCTTAAAAGTGTGTTTTTTGCAGCAATACCACAGTCAATACCTTTTTCATTAAGACACCTTTTAACTGTACTGTAACTAATACTAACATTACCAGCCTTAACTCTGCTGACAGTTCTTGGTAGTTAATTTTAATATCTTCCCTTACCCTTCTATACAATAAACTTTGATAACTAAAATTAAATTTTGGCAGCCTGCCAATTCTTGGTGAATCTTTTAAGCCATTTGAAAGTTTGGAGTTTTTCAGAATTGTTTGGACACAGCATAGTGAAACACTATAACATCTTGCTATTTCTTGTTGATTTTTTGTATTATCTTTGATGGATATATTTGGATAGACTATTTACCATTTGACTTCTTTCGATAATTTCTGCCCATTTTTCTGCTTCTGGTGTGCCAAAAATTTACCAACTGAAATATCTCTTGAAATACTGGTTAGAAATTTATTTTATTTTTCAAATCTATTTGTAATTTATATTGGTCAAAGCAAGTAAAAATTTTCAGGATTCTTGTGTAACTAATTTAAGAATTAATAAGTTTAAATTAACTGACCTTATATTTTTGACACATTTTTTTTTTATTATAGTTTTTGAGATAATTCTCTTTTTTGATAGATTTTGGTACCAAAATAACATTTTTAGAAAGTTTTTTAAATCTTGGTTATACAAAGTATTCCAAGTAAATATTTTTAAAAAAATTTCCCTTCTTTTTTATCATTTGTATAAAAAGCATGGAAATAAAGTAAGTAATTGCTAAAAAACTCAATTTATTGCTAAAAATTGCTAAACAACTTATCTTAAATTTTTTTGAAAACCACCGTATAATAAAAAATGATTAAAAAAGGATTCTGTGATTTTTAATTATATATTGAGTTGATTTCTTGATTATAGTGACAAAACTCACCATTCATAAACTCTATCAAGTTAAAAGCCTACTTTCTGATTGTTCTCCAATGTGTAGTTTACTTGCTTTTTAGGCACTTTATTTGCAATCTGATGGGTTATACCTCTGCAGCTGATATCTTATGAAACAAAAACTTCTACCTTACAGATTGCTGCTTCTTTTCTTTTACCATACATTTGAACATAATCAACTTTAATCCCTGAGTCTTTTCTGAGACTAAATAACTTACAGACTTAAAAAACAAAACAAACTGGGCCAGTTTTCAAGATAGTCAATGATACAAACATTGTTAACTTTTCCTTTGATTACACATCCACCAGTATTCTAAAAAAATCTTTTTTATCATTTTGGTTAATTACTTGAAAACTTGCTTTCTTATTTATTAATTTATCATTTTGGTTACTTACTTGAAAATTTGCTTTCTTATTTATTAATTTATCATTTTGGTTAATTACTTGAAAACTTGCTTTCTTATTTATTAATTTCAATGTGATTATCTGAGATGGTTTTGAAACTTTCTTTGCTTAATTTGCTTTTCTTTGCACTTGCTAACCACTTATCCATCTTATTGATTGGTAATTAGCATTTTATAAATTATTAAAAAAAAAAAAATCAAAATGAAATTTCGAAAGCTATTTTTCTTATTGATTGATAATTAGTATTTTCATATGATTTTAAAAAAAAAAAATCAAAATGAATATTTGAAATTTATTTTAACGAGAACCTTAATCCTATATTTGTTAACATAGAAAGTTGGGCGAAATGAAATGTTTATGAATTAAATTTAGATACAGGAGAATCTAAGTGTACTTACATCCACTACTTGGTTTTTTTAAATATGGCAAAAGAAAATTAAATATTGAAAAAAGAAAACATTTCATTATTGAATATTTCTTTAAAAGTTTTACAAGCACCCCTGAATTTGTTTGAAATCTTGACAACCAAAAAAACTGATAAATCCTTTGGACTAAGTAAAACATGTGAACTTTACTTCTTTGATTAGATTTTTAATTAACTATGAACTTGAAATGATGATGGATGATGAACATTTTTAAAGTCTAGATTAGTCACTGAATTTCTGAAAGCTTGGTAATCTAATTTTCTGACTCAATTGTTCCAGTTTGAGTCAAAGTTGCACCAGCAATATTGGTGCATGCTAGCATGTGATTGAATGCCACACACTAATATTTGCCATTATCATATCGCAAAAAATATTCAATTTCTGAAGATGGATAAGATTTAAAAGTGTGTGAACACTTTCAAAGTTCTCAGGAATATATTGGCAGATTGCGACCAAGAGTTATTTGTTTACACCTGATTCTTTAGAAAGATCTTTGGTCAAAATTTTTTTTGCTGGTTTTGATGATTTTTCTGAAGGAAAGTTTGGGTTTTAAGTTCTTTGAACATAAAACCCAAACTTACCTTAAGAAAGCCTTCTCTTCCATCAACTCCTAATTTTACAATATAACTTAAGACCATTTCTCTCTTTTCAAAATTTTTCTCAAAACGTTTTTTCAAACTAATACAATTTGCAACAGTTTTTTTTCCCCTTCATGAATAATAACTGATGTCATAAAGTAATTATTGAGGATTTGATAGATTGCTTGAACTGCTTGGGTAAAAATTTGGTTCAATAACTCTGTACAAAGAATTATTTTTCAAAATAGAGGCCAACTTTTTCATTTTCAAATTTGAGAGGTCTGTGTTGACCTGTTGTCGGACTAAGTCTTTAGCAGTGAGTGGAGGTTTAATTATTTCATTTGATGATGATCACCTTCACTAGACATAGGCAAACTATGCCTTTAGGTGTAGAAGTTGAGTTTGAAATAAATTTCTTGATGATTACAATAGCAGCTAATTCATCTCTACTGATATCTTTTGAACTACTTTTTCACTTGCGTCTGTTTCAACACTATTTGAACTTTGCAGCTTGACAGATCAAACAATCACAGGCATTTTTTTTCCCTGGTTACTTTTGTTAGTTTTACACTAAAAAAATCACACAAGTGGAGTACTTTTGATTTTTCACCCTCAGCATTTTTTCTCAATAACATTCTGTATCCATAATAAATACCTATTGGAACTCTAGAGTCATTAAAGTCTATTTCATTTTTAAGTACTTTCTGCTAAGTGAAGACTTTAGAGCTACTTTGAAGCTCTAAAAAATTGTATCAAAAATTTTTTTATCTTTCTATCTTTGTTTTTTGTAGAGAACATATTTTACTTTTAAAATGTGTAAAATTTAATAGACAATTTTTTTATACTAAATTTTTTCATTTTTGATTGACATTTAAAATGAAAACAAATATTGATTTTTTTATTGTTTGAAGGTATTTGATTTTCAATTATTTTGTGTTCATGTATATTTGCTCCAAGAATATGTATGAAAATTTGAATAAAGATTGCTGTAATAATACAAAAAGCGGTTGTTATTTGCAGACCAAATTAACAAAAGTATCAGGAAACTTTAAACTTGATTTTCTTTTTCCTCTATAGAGACTAAATTTAACCAAAAGCACTGTTTTGTTCCATGTGGTCAAAAATCAAAATACCAAAAGATTTTCTTGTTGTTTTATTTTATTTTCAAGACTGCAAAATATTTCAGGGGTGTAGACTAAACATTTCTTTTTTTAAAATTAAAGGCCAGGTGTTTTAAATTAAATTAAAATTAAATTAAATTTTAAAGGCCAGGTGTTTTAAATTAAATTAAAATTAAATTTAAATTAAAATTAGAGGCCAGGTGTTAAACTTTATTTCAAAAAATGCATTTTGTTAACCCTTGCATTATCATACTAATCAATATTCAGGGGTTTTAACTTTAGAAAAAAATTAAAGTTTTAGATTTACATACTTAAATTTTTTATGCAACTATTGTTTAGATTTTACATTAATTATCTTAAATACAAAATAAGAAAAACTAAACTATATTTCTTTGAGAAGGTTTTTTCTGTTTCAATTTTGTGCATGCATGACCATAACCAAAAAGTGTTATCATCTTAGTTTCAGTTTTGGCATTTTTCCTCATCCCTAGTTAAATGTGTTGGTGTGAATCAAGAAGCTATCATTTCCAACTTAAACTTCATAGATAAATTAGTCACAGCAATCACACCATTTAATGTAATTGGAGATTGACAACATTAAGAAACTAAAAACTGCAAAAAATAAAAAAAGGTGTGGTCTTAAAAGAAAATCTTCCAGTTAATGTGTAATAAATTATGCTTAAAAGTTAATGTCAAGAAATTTTCAAACAAAACAATTATTTTATTTTTAAAACATCACTTTTTTAAAAAATATCTTTTTTAATATTATAACAATTAATTATCAATTTTCATTAAATTAAAGGGTCTTTACCCATATTTATAAATTATTGTTCATACCTTATTAAGTTTAAAATACAACTAGTAATAGCTATAAAATTCTATGCAGCAATATGTTCTAAACATCAATTTACCAATTTTTATTACCTTGGTTTGTGGAGTCAGTTCCTCAGATACACCTAACGCAGCTGACAAAATATCACCAACTGCTTTAACATCATTCAAATCATTTAAAGGGGTTGATGAAAGCATGTCAACAACTTTTGTTCGAACCTGTTATAAAATTAATTTGTCTTTGAATGAAGTAATCTATTTTCTATTTATATAATAAAACTAAAAACGTATTTTAGAAAAGATTAAAAAATTACATTCTGGAGTTGAACCAATGCATTTTGCTTTTTAGACACTAAATCTTCATTTACACTAGCAAGACCTGTTGTATTGTCTGAAATTTCTTGATTTAAATTGTATACAGCTTTTGAATCTTCATTTGCAACAAAACATATTGCTTGCAAAAGATTGGAAAAGTTTTGTTCATCATTTAAACCAATATCAGCAAACAAGTTAGAAACATTTATTGCTTTTTCATAGGGCAGCACCTACAAAGTATAAGTTTGGGAATATCTTTCAATTATCTAATTCAGCAACCTCTTCTTACTGATAATAACAATGTTGTACAGAATATTTCACATAAAGTTTCACCATTTCCCCTGACTTAATTTAAAAATACCACATTTTCCCACAATCATTTTGACATATTTAAATGACAAATCAATAAATTAAGTTTCTTTTTTATTAAGGATTTTGCTTCCACTGAAAAAGATCATCTTTTTAAATATGAAATTTTGACAGTAGAAAATATATTTTGCTAAATAAAAAAAAAACAAGAAAAGAATTAAGAAATAAAATTTCAATGATAGAATGAGGTTTCTTAGTTTGAATATTTTTACAAAGTAAACATTTAAAAATATTTCCCTGAATATAAAAGATTTTAAGAAGAAATTCTTAATTTTCAAGGATTTCCCCTGAGTTTGCTGAAAATCCAGGTTTTTTATACCCAGTCCAAAGCTTGAATTTTATTAACAAAAATTAAATGGTAACAACAGCAGCAATTATAAAAACAACAACAAAACTAATAATGAGAACAATAACAATTACAAAGATAATAATTATAATAATAATAAATAATAAATAATAATAATAATAATAATAATAATAATAATAATAATAATAATAATAATAATAATAATAATAATAATAATAATAATAACAACAACAACAATAAAAATAACAACAACAGCAATGATAGCAATAATATTAATATTAACTAACTGGTCAATACCCAGCACTGCCCAGGATAAAAAGAAAATCTCCAAAATACACTTAAAATTTTTTTTATAGAAAGTCACAATTATTCTTCTTCCTTATTACTTTCGACTGGAAACAACTTGTTAAAGACACTTCGTGAGATTTTGCTTCCTTGGTGTACCCTGTGCAGTAATTTAGGGCAGAATCAATGTAAAATCAGGGCATCCTAGGGTGTGAGCAAAATATAGTGAAAATTTTGTTACATGAATCCATTGTGGTGAACAACTTTTGGTAAAGATACTTGGTGAAAATCTGTTTGCTTGGGGTACTCTGCAAAGTAATTCAGGATGACCCAAGTAACTTAGGTACTCCCAAAAGTCAAAATTCTGGGATGAAAAATAGCTATTGACCTTAACCTGTTAAAATGAAGTTTTGTGAAAAACTTGGTGAGGATTGGACAACCAAACTTTTGATTTGTGGATTTTTATAATAAAAACATAACTGCACACATACACACATTAGACCTTATATATTAGATAACAATGGTAGTAATAACATTATTAATAATGATAATAATAGCAATAAAAGTAAAAATAAAAATTTGAACCAAATACAATAGATCAGGGATGATATTTACAATAAATAGAAAAACTCTTTTCTTAATAAGTTAAAGGATCATACAATGTCTCATGGTGATTAATGTTAAGGCAAATAGAGAGCATGCTAGAAAACAATTGTATAGAATACAGTTTTGCAATGTTTACTCTTAAAGTTAATGAATATACTCTTATAGCTAATGTAGACTTTACAAATGTAGAGATTTTTAAACTTGTAAGTCTTATAAACTTACCTGAACATAAAGAGCTTGATATTGAGTGAAAGCATTATAAATCCCAATCACCCTAACATGTATGTCAATTGTAAAGTTTTTATCAGGACTACCAGCGCCCAAAACAAAGTTGATTAGCATAGGATTATCAACAGATCTTACATTCAACAAAGGATAAGCACTATTAGTGTTTGAAGTAAGGTAAAATTTAGCTGGTGCACCATTGTCATAAAAAAAATTGTATCTCAGTATGCCCATTTCATTGTCTGTCCAGTTTTGACAAACTAGTTTAAACTTTGTGATAATTGCATATCCTTGCTTAGGGCTTAAAAAATAAATGTCATATAAAAAAAGATACTAAAAAACAAATTTTCAACTTCCTACTAAAAACCAAATAAAAGCAAAAAAGAAAAATATTCATTCACCAAAATCTATTTCTACATATTGTAATTCATTTGAAAAATAAATGGAAACTATGCTACCTAATAGAGCAGCTTCCTGGAACAGGTAGAGAAGATGTTTGTTTTTTAAATTTAAAAAAAGCTTTATAAAGTGACCCAGCATAACCAACTGACAAAATGAAAGTGTAATTTGAAGATTCAAGCAAAGTGTCGACATTAATTATAAGAGTTTGGCTTTTAAACCCAGTTGTTGTTGAGTTATCTAGAAGAAGTTCTGGTGGCCAGTTGCCATCATCATTTAAGATTTCCCAATTAAAAGACAATCTATTTTAAAAAACACTTAATGAATAAAAAGTAAACTATTAAAATCAATAAATCTAGATAACTTGATTTCTGAATAGTTTTAAAATGACTCTTATGCATAAAATAACAGAACATAAGAAATATAAAGATAATTTGCTTTGTTAATAGTTTAAAAACTGCAGTAAAAATTAAACCTTATGCATAAACTTGATAGTTAAAAAAAAAAAGAAAAACACTTCAGTAACTACTTTAGTAACTTTATCAAGAAATTTTTACAAGACACTTTTATTGAACTAAAGTACATTTTTAGGGTCATTACAGAAAAAACCATATAAGAAATAATAAAGCTGATAAATACATATATTAAGTTATTCAAAATAACTTTGAAACTTTTAGCAACAGTTACATAGAATTATCAGTTTATTTCTAGAATTGTTACTCATCATTATCAAATATTTAAGCCCCTATGTTAAGATTTATAACATTTGAAAGGAACGTGCTAACAAAATATTTAATGAAAAAAATTAAGTCTTCTGGCAGAGCTTTTTTTCTATGTAAAATGGTGCAGGTTAAAATTTAACATATCCTGAAAGTCATATTCAAAATGAATATGTAATTAAATTGTTGAACCCACAATATTTTACAAAAAAAATACTCACTGATTTTTGCCACAATCCGAGCATTCAAACAAATAAATAACATGATCTCTTAGATTCAACTTTGGACTACAGTTGGCTAAACAACTAGAAGTTACAGAAATTAAAACTATTTTAGACGCATATACACCTGCAACAGCTGAAAAACATATACTTATATTAATTTCAAAATAGAAAATGATATATACATACTTTATATTTCCTGTGGGCAAGTCACCTGGACTAAAGACCATTTCTTGGATAAAAGAACTATACTGAGAATAATTCCCAACATATTTTATACCAGTAACTTCAAACTGATATGTTATTCCTTCTAAAAACATTTCTGTATTCAACAAAAGTTCTGAGCCATTAAAACTTAATTCCTCCCAAGATTCATTAAAACAGGTCTCAGAGCTGAATGTTGAATTAACTTCTTTATAAGCAATTAAGCTTTTAAAAGCAACCGATATATTGCTTACAAGTCGACATCTCCATTTAAATGTGATTCCTTGATATTCGTATTTAGGAGAGGTAGCATCAAAGCTTACTAACACACGGATTGAGAAATTTTGGTGGTGCCTCTCACCATCTTGCATTTGTTTGTAGGCAACAGTGCGAAAGTTACCATTTTCTATCTCAACATACAAGGGCGATTCAACAACCATGAAATAAGAAACATAATTGGTGGTAAGTTTGTTGTATGTTAACAGCAATGACAGATCATAAGAGCCATAAATGAGATCTCCCTTTCTGATAGAGTACACTATTTTTTGGTTTGCCAAAACTCCCTGTGACTTATTTTCTGTATTACTGCCTGTTAAAACCCAATCAAAACTGATATTTGCTGATGAGCAAGGATTTTGAGTTTCCTCAAAATTTGCCACAAATTCTTTGTTTGCACTATAAAGTATTTTCATCGGATTCGTTTTTGCCCCATAATGAAAGGAGATATGCGGAAAAGAGCAATTTTGGACTTGAACAAATATTTCTTTTTTTTTTATTTGCATTCGATTTTTTGCCTCAATAGTTATAGTGTAATTACCCTCTAATTTGTAAGTGTGTGAAAGATAAAATGGTATAGGACATTGACTTTGTGACTGGTTAATTTCTTGAATTATATTATCTCCCCAATTTAAAATGTATATAAGGTAAGAGCCTGAACTTTGACTTATTTCCAGAGTTATTTCATTTCCCTTAGGCAAGAAAATGTTGGGGTACAATGCTGAAGTAGGCTTTGTTGCAATTTGGATTGGTGACATATTGCAGAAGACTGTCATATTCATAAAGCTGAATAGTTCTGAATCAGGAAATGATTTATTAACACTACAAGGTTTGATGCTGTAGTTTATCTCATACTTTCCGCAATCAATATAGCTAAATAAAGTAAAGAAAAAAACAGTTTAATTTCCAACAACAAAGTCCTTTCACTTATTAAAAATAAACTTTAACTCTTAAAAAATAGATTATAACCCATGTAAACTAGCACAATGTAATGTGTTTACAGTATACCATTCACATAAATAACTTAATGGAATATATTTTAACAAAATGTCATGAAAATCTTTAAAAACCTGTGGCTAAATGTATAATTAAACTTTTCTGAGCTATTTGTACAATTAATAGTTTGAACCACTTGCGAGCTGTCATCACCAAAGTGTAATTGAAGTTGCCCAGCTGTTATTGATGTTTCTCTACATTTGCCAAAAGCAACATTTTGAAACATGAAAATTACTTCAAAGTGTGTTTCCTTTAGAATATTTTCCTCTGCAGAAATATATTGCCCAATCTTGGAAAATTTATTACAGTCTTCTAAATTCAATTATTAAAGTAGAGTATTTTGAAAACAAAGTAATTTTAGAGTAGCATTCTATCAACAGTTTTAATTTAGTTCAAAAATTCTAAGTTGGTAAATAAAATTAAGCTTACTACATCAAATGATAAAATATTCTAAAATTATTGTACTATTGATATTACTACTGCTAAGCAACTAATGCATTTTCATAATAATTTTACGATATTGTATTGACTTATTTAAACTCTTTAGAATGAAAAATTCTGAAGGAAAAAAACTTAAGCAGAAAAAAAGAATAGAAAAATTGCAGAATCTTATAAAAAAGTCTAGTATAAAGAAATGTGTATAGTAAGTAAAACATTATCCAGTGATGAAAAAATACTGCTACTGAAAAAAAAAATACCACCAACTAAAAAATACATAAAATATGAACATGAAACATGAATTAGATAATTTAGAAAAAAATGATTTAACCTCAATATTTAAATGAAAATGCAAACTTAACAACATAACATAAACTGCAAAGATTTGTGTAGAACTGTTAAAAACTGGAAATAATTACTTAAGCTTAACCTAAGAGAGCCATATAAATAAAGTACTTCATACCCTGTTCAAAAAATAAAATTTTTGAAATTTAACTGTTTGATCATTGGAAAAAACTCAATTTTTAATATTTTCAAATTCATAACTTAACAGTTAAGTAAGCTAACACATAATGTAGATTTCAAATGTATTTTTTCATTTGGTTTTTATTTCTAAAATAAGTATAAGCAACAGGTAAATATCATTTATTTATTAATTGTAAATTAAATGTACATTATTGACATTCTAGTACAGTATAAAATTTTGATATATATATATAAATGGGTTACAATTAACCAATTATACATAACCAAGATTAAGTATAATTAACTTACCAAAATCTTCAATGAAAAATGCAAAAATAGTTAGAAACATTTAACTTATAAAACACATTATTCATCCTTTAGAAAACCTATGATGACAGCCAGAAACACTCTTACAAGATTAGGAAGAGAATGGTGTAATCTTTTGAAAAGTGGTAGTAGGTAATTTTCAGAGATGAAAGTAGCTTCAATGTTATAAATAGGAAAAGCATATTACTTGTTAAAACATTGGATAGGCATTAAAATAAAAGTTTTTATAGATTTTAATATAGCATCTATTCATAAAATAGCCATAATTGGAGAAGATAACATTACTTTTAAATGGCAGAGAAAATACTGCAAACCACGGTTCTTGTTTACCTTAATAAACTACATGACATAATTCTAGGATTACCCACTTTGATACAAAGGAAACAGAAATAGATATGGAAGAATTAATTTTAGCGTCACACAACATGCAATGCTGTAAGTGATTCAGAGATTTGCAAACCTGTACCTTACAAAAAAAACTGTGTAAATCTATTTTTTTTTTACACTAAACAACACTAAAGTCAAAATTGCCATGATGTTAAGGATACTACTGATAATGTTAATGGTACTAGTTTGTTACCTACCAATTTATGGTACCTATAATATGGTCCAAATAAGTTCCACAATTAGCCTTAAGCAATAACTAGAAACCATTTGGAAAAGAGTTCCAACCAAACTTTGTTATAACCTTGTTAAATCAATGCAAAACAGAAACAGTTTGCAGAAAAACAGTTTTGATGTTTACTTCTGTTATACCATTTTTGATTTGTTGTAATTTTTTAATTGTTTTTTTTTAAACACAATATTTTGTTTTGACAATCTGATCCCCACTTGTTTAAAAAAACTTCTTGAAGTTAAAAAAAAATCAGGTTAACATTTTCTTTCATTTTTAATGAAACTTTAAACAGTTTTATTTTAAAAAATTGTTTAAAGAAAAAAACCGGAAAAATTTTGGGACTATATATGTACCAACTTGAGTTACTTTTGTATTGCATTTTTTAATTTTATGACTAGAAAATATTTTATTTTAGCATTTGAAGAGCATATTGAAGCATAATAAATATGTTTTTTGAGGATACTTATTATATTTTGGCTGTCCTAGGGATTAACAATTAAAGTTAAACCATGTTAAGAAATATATCAGGTTGTTTAGACAATGTTCATGTTTTCTTTTTTTTAAAAAAAAACTGTTATAAAAACAATTTTTCAGACAAATTGTTTTACTGAAAAATGCTTTAGTTGGACAAACCTTTTATTCAGGAAGTGAGTGACTGATGCCAACATTAAATATTAGCTTTTAATCCTAACTTCCAGTATTTCATGTAGAGTTTTTTACCATTTCACTAATCAATAGTGAATTACATTTTGGTTATAACCTAAAGTTATAAATGATAGCTTAAATGGTCCTTCGATAACTTTTCCATGAACATACCTGAACAGGCTGTATCGTCAAAACAATTGGTCTTGTTAGAGCTATCACCAACACATAAGTAGTTTTCACTGATGCATACTCTAGTTTTCTTTTTAACTCCATCACCACAAGAGGCATTGCAACTAGACCACTCACTCCAAGCTGACCAAACTCCTGATAAAATATTTAAAAGATTTAATTGCAATTTAAGAATTTGAATATTTCATTTAAGATAAATGAATAATTAAGGCAAAAAAAAAATTATTGAATTTGTATATAATAGAGGTCAGTTTTTTGAGCCATTCTAAACAGTTTGAAGTCTCAGCTTATTTGTTGGTATATACCTTAAATGATTTGAATGCAATTGAATGTAAAAAGAGGATTTCAAAAATACAGAATATTGTGCGAAATGGTAAATATAACAATTTATATAATCAAATTTAAATCATTCAAGAAATGACTCAAAAAACATTGTAATATTAAAGATAAAGTTTTCCAGAATAGCAGTATCATTCAAAGATTGATGCAAGAAACTTTAAATGCCTAAAGCTGGGATTCATATACAGCACAGCATAGAAAAACTTGAGAGAAGAAAACTATTGTAGCTGATATTAAAAAAAAAAAGGCTATTGGTTTGAGAAAGTTCATAATATTGTCTAAAACACAGAGAAATGTGGAGGTTGCTATTTCAGCATGTGATTTGAAATGCTCATTTGTTCAAATGTTTGTATATCAATCCTGTAAAGAGATTTGGTTTCTATTACATTGGTACCACTGAACTCATGGAAGCATGCAGTTTTTAAAAATCTATACACTTTTTCTAAGTGTCATGAAATTTTTTTTTTCTCTAGTTAACTTCACAAAGTAATTGAGGTTCAATTGAGTGTTAGTAATGATAAATGTTATTTGCAGTGTGCTGTTTTTGGATAAAAGTTGTTCAAAGTGGCTGAAAAGTTATGTATGCTTCTAGCATGAGACTCCACTGATCCATTAAGCTTCTTTAACTGATGCACAATTGCTATAATTTTTTCAAATGAAATTAAGTCAAATTTTTTCCTTTTTTTGAAAAGAGTTTTTAGGTCTGCTTATCTTACTCACCAAAATAGCTGATGGATTGGAAATTCTACTAACAAAGATATTTAAGGTTGTTCATGTGTGGCCTTTTACACATGGCAACAAAAGAATACCAAAAAAAAATTTAAATCATAAAAGTTGCAGAAACAGCAATTACTAAATATTTTTCTATAAAGCTGTGGACCATCCTGTTCTTTATATTAAAAAGCAAGTTAATTGACCTTCAACACCAAATTTTTTATCACATTCTTATCATTTTTAAGTGAATTATCTCATAATAAATTAAATTCAAATGAAGAGAATGTTATTTTATAGCATGTTGATCTTACTAACATGCTTGTTGGCTTTTAAACAACCAAAATTGTCTCTACTTTGCAGATTTTGTTTATCAGTATTGTTCATTCATAATAATTTCAATTGAACATGGTTATCCAATAGCATAGGTTATTATACTAAGTTGGGTAATAACTTTGGTTCAACCAAAAATAGACATCTAAATTTGCAACAAAAGATGGTCTCACTATTTCCTTAAAAAAGGGTCGGGATTGCTCTGAGTATAAATTCACCTCAGCTTTCAGGCAAATATTAGCTCAATCCCAAACACACTAAAAACTAGCTGTTTCCATAAAAGACTATAACAACTTTTGAAATCAATAAAAGGCCCAGACACAAATGTTAGATTTCGCTGTAAAGTTAAATGTAGCATAATTGATAGTTTTAAGCAAAGTAAGGACTACATCATGTACTGGGTAATGTAGATTCTCTAAATGTCCTCAAGCCAGTTGTCAAAAGAGCTAATGGTTAAGTTAGGAATGAAAACTGAATTGAAAGAGTAAACAAACAAAAATAAATGTACTCTAGCTCTAAACATAAAAAAACCTATGGCTTTTAAGATCTCATATTTCAACAGTAGCTTATACCTGTTTTCAATTTTAGGGGACAGAATGATTATTCTTTAAACCTAAAACTCTTATCTTCTACCTCTTTAGCTCTGATTTTAAATATAGAGATAGAAAGTTTGAGATATCTGCGTGGGCATTTACAGCTAAAGATAAATAGGCCAGGATATGAGAGTATTTTTATATTTATCCTGCTGTATAAGTTCAAAAGTAGCTCAATTTCTATTAAGAAGACTTCAATTTAGTAACCTCCAACTCAAGAACAAAGGATAAGTACCTGAAGACTGCCTTACATAAAAATTTTTACTTATTCAAAAGAGAACAAGTTGATGGAGACTTCACATCTTATGCAAGCTTTTTTCTGTAGCTCGGTTTTACTCCTGTTATTGCAAAAAAGCTTTCTTCTCTTTTGAACATTTGAATATACAATTTAATGTTGCATTCTTATGTTGAAAAAGTTTTAAAACAAGATAAAATTATATATATATATATATATATATATATATATATATATATATATATATATATATATATATATATATATATATATATATATATATAAAAACTACCTTCACAACTTTTATTGCTTGTACAGTTGCTTATCATAATATCACTGCCTACACACAATAAACTTTTGCTGCTACAACTTCTATTTTTATATTTGATTCCATTACCACATGTGGCATTGCAATCTGACCATTCACTCCAATTTGTCCAACCATCTAATATAAAAAATCATATATACAAAAAGGTCAACCTACTTCTTTTTTATACTTATGCATAAAACATAAACCATCTTCCTAATAATATAAAAAATCATACTAAAAAAGTTGGTTGCTTGAACAGCTATTTTTTTCAATGTTATTACCGATGATAAAATAGTTTTGCTATTGCAAGTGTTTTTTTATGTTACACTCAATAGTTATAGGGGGTATTAGTAATGACCGCTCACACAGATCTCACAAATCGCTCCATATCTAATTAATAGCCATGTTACTGATTAGAAGAAAAAAAGGCAAAAACCTTAAGACATCTTATTGAGAGAAAACTTAAAATATTTTATCTATTTTACTCTTTGAAATTTTTTAATTTAATATTTTTATATAAAAAAAAGTGTGCAACAAAAATTTTTTTCATGAGTTTTGATTAAGATGATTTTCAATTAATCGAACTCCAGTGCGAATTTTCCGTTCGAACTTTTATGTAGATAGATTTTAAAAACTTCATTAAAGATAAAGCGATAAATTTTCAATTTCAGGTTATAAGTGCAAAACGTGCCAATTTTGTTTTTGTTTATTCATGTTTGCTATTCATCGCATTTATTTGTATAATTATGTTACGAATGCACGGCCGTCTGTTTTCTAACGCTTGTTGTCATCATTAGCATAAATTTGACTTGAATTATTTTTCCTGTTTTTATTTCTTCTGGTTAACTGCAAAAGTAAATTATTTCTTTTCATAGTAAAACTTTCTCCGACTGACCGCGATATATAGGTTTTCTTTAATACCAGTTCAATCTTCTACGAGTTTCCTATAACTGAATATATTTTTATCATATTCAACTACACAATGTAAAATGAATTATGAAACATCAATGGAACTTTTTAATGACTATTACTGAGTCTAAGAGTTATTAATATTTTCTTTATTCTTAATACTTATATCATAGCCTAATATATAAAATGGCCGAGTTTGTTGTCATAGAGGCCAAGAATAAGTGATAAACTTTTAGCCTGTTAAAATTTGGAGGTGGTTAATTTGTAAAAACTGCAGTTTATAAATTTAATTTAAATGGTTACTCATCAGTTATGTATATCAGATTCTTAGGCTAAAAATATTTAAATAATTACAAACAATGGTCACTTGAAACTAAGTGACCAAGTTAATTTAGTCATTATTATTCTTTGCTCCACAAAATCTTTATGGTTTCTAAATTATTGATTCAAACAACTAACATCAACAGAAATGTTTAAATGTACTGGTACATAAATTTACTGATAAAAAAAGTAATACATTTATATTACAAAATTTCCACAAAGTCAATTTCCTTCTGTTTCTCAAAGAAATGATATATATGCATTATGTTGTCATGTATTTATTCATTTATCTTTCAAGATTTGTTGAAATTTAAGCTTGTTTGTTAAATAAAAGCAGTAACTTTATCTTTTCCGATGTTTCTATTTTTAATCTTTAGAAGATATGTCATTATCTTGTTCACCAAATTTACAATGTAGAATATTTATTATAGCTTGCACATTAAAAAATCCTTTATATAAAGTTTCCAATGCTCACTTGTAAAATTTCTTTTATGTGAACTAATCAAACAACAAAGAGAATCAATTCTCATAAGCTAATTACCGTGAATGCAACTATACCAGAAATTACCAATCATCATCAGTATTAATCAAACTTCCTCTGTGTAATTGGGCACCCTTTTCGAAACCACTCAGATAATGGAATAGGATTTCTTTTAGTATGTAGCTTTATATGTAAGTCTTAATCTATTGTAACAGTCTCAATTTAAGGACGTCAACATCCCTTTCATCAAAAAATATAGTAAAACAGGGTAGAATGAAATAGAGGGTAGAATGAAATAGTTATGACTGTGCTTATTCTTTTGTTCTTAATTTGTTATTGAATAAACTTTTTGCAAATACTTTTTGATCATTTTGTAGAGGATTTTTTTCTGAATGAAGATGACGTCAAATTTTAATTTAAAAAAAAAAAGTTTTTTTGATATTTTATTAAATTTTCGAATGCGAGATGATACTTTTTTTCTTTTTTTGAAAAATTGACATAAAACTTTCGGAAATTAAATTTGATATTATTGAACTTAATAAGTATACTGATAGAACTTTTTACGCTGGTCTTTTTTCAAAATTAAATTTGCTATTCAGGGAAAAAAGTTATGACATAAAAACGAAAACAGAGACATATGGGGTTGAATGAAATACGCTAATTGCTCACTTGTTAAATGCGGCTTATATTAATTAAATCTCAAGTGACCAATCAATCTCTAAAAATTTTTTGCATAAATTTTAAATCAATTCTTGTTAAATCTATTCTAATATAAAATATGCCTCGAAACAACTTGCACTCAAATAAAAAAGAAAAACCATACACCGAAGAGCAAGTTGCGCTTGCAGTGGCCAAAGTACAAAGCGGTGAATTTTCACTTAACAAAACTGCTCAATCATTCAGCATACCAGTAGCAACTCTTCATAGACGTGTCCACGGCATAGGTGATACATTTGGGATTGGTTCAAACACGAGATTGTCGCAACAACTTGAATCAATTTTGGTAGATATCCTAATCAAAATATCCGATTTTGGTTTTGGTAAAACTTACAATGACGTCATCACACAAGTTACCGACTATTTGCAACATCAAGGTCAATATCATTTGTTTCCTAATGGTACACCAGGGAGAATTTGGTATAAGTTTTTTATAAACTGGTGGAGTCATAAGTTAAGCATCAGGGCCATAGGCAGTATTTCATCACTCAGAGCCACTTCTTGCACGCAAGAAATAGTAGCAAAGTATTTCAACACACTGCAAAGAGAATTCAACGAAGCGGGAATCAATGAAAATACTTCATGTCATTTGTGGAATTTTGATGAAATTGGATTTTCTGGTGATCAAGGCAAGCAACATATAGTTTGCCGGTGTGGTGCAAAACGACCATTGATATTGGTTGGCAACAATGAAAAAATCCATTATGCAGTTGGAAATTGCATCAATACTGCTGGTAATCATCTTTCTTCATATAGTGTTATTTAATCAAAATAACGCCTGTATAGAAATTGGTGCTTAAGTGGTCCAGACGATGCCTTTTACGCCATATCTCCATCCGGATGGGTGGAAGATAAGGAATTTGTGATTTGGCTCACTGGCGTGTATATTCCCGCCATTAAAAAAATCCCAGGTAATTAGTTTAATCTTTACCTTAATCAATTAATTACTTAACTAAATAAAGCTAATTATAATTTATCCATTTATAGGCATTCGTATTTTAGTCTTAGATGGACATGACACATGTCACCTATCGGGTCGTACTTGTTTGTATCAAAAACAATATCTTGTTAATTTGCTTACCAGTTCATTCGTCACACATTCTGCAGCCACTAGATGTCGGTGTTTATTTTCATGTCATAAGAGTTTGACGCAAATTACTTCAACAGTTTTATGCAGAGACAAAGTTCAGTAACTTATCAAACGAATGTTTTAACCAACTGCAAGCAAAACTTTTTAGCTCTGGTGAAGTTTTTACACGCACCCAAATAGTTAGTGAATTTCCGAATACTGGCTTGTTTCCACTCGACATCAGTAAAATCAATCAGTCAAAATTGCAAATTGCTAATACGTTTGAAACACCGTCATCTCAACCTGAGCCTTCATCATCTCAACCAGAATCTATGAAAGTACTACCACCACTACTAGCATCGGCCCAATCGCTTGCAGAAGCTTTGCAACAAATGTTTCGCATCCAACACATTAACACAAAAAAAACGAAAAAATGTAGATGTACCAAGGTTCGATGGGGAATGTCTCAATAAACCTGAAATACTCAAAAGCTTTAATGACGAGCAGCAAATAAATCAAGCAACAACAGCAATTCCAACAACAATAACACCTGCAAACCAAATCAAGTGTAAAAAGTGGAATGAACTTTCACACTGATACTATTCCAAGTCAATACATGAAATGGTATCAGTGTGAAAATTCAAAATGTAAGGTTTGGATATGTCAAACTTGCATACCAAAGCGATATGTAAAAGGCGCTGAGTTTTATTGCACCAAAAAGTGCCGCACAAGTGACAATTCAGCTCAACCTCTAGTACCTCTCTACGACTCAACATCATCACAAAAATAAAGTTTTTTTTATTTGGTTGTTTTTTAATTGTTATTATTGGTTGTTTTTTAAATTGTTATTATTGGTTGCTTTTTGTTTTTTTAGTTAAGTGTTGTTTTAATTACACATAGATTTGCATATTTCATTCTCTCCAAATGTGAGGGTAGAATGAAATAACTTTTTTTTTTAATTAAATGTTTCTTAAAAATCTAAAAAAATTTTTTTACTTGATTTGTATATATTTAAATACCGCTCAAATTTCTCTACAACTCTAAAAAAAAACAAACTTAAAAACCTTTTTCCCTTAAAAAAAAATAATTAAAATTCTTAACTATTTCATTTGACCCCATTTTACTCTATTTAAAGATAAAACATACTGTTATCAATTATTTTAAATGAAAATCTTGCTAGATAAAAACTATCATTAAGATCCAGAAAGTTTTAAATAGTATTATGTCTTCCAAGATCATCTATTTCATATAACAGATGATGGTTATATTAAGAATTGCTTGGGGTTTGCATAAAGCTGAGCTTAATTGAATTAAATATGGTTTTGATAAAATGATTTAGTTGGTAACAATTGTTGGTAGAGGATTTTCGGAATGGCTCATTATTATACGTTTACCCTTTTTCAAGTATTTCTCTTCAAAATGATCGATACATATAGTTGAGTTTTCTTTGAGGATCCAATCAGCTCGGTTGACATACTTTATCCATTAATTTCGAAGATCTAGATGATTACACTCAGAAAATCTAAAGGCAGTTTTTTATGTTGAGTGGCTGCTCTTACTAAAACACTCTTCGATCTTGCATTTATAAGTCTACAACCTATCAGACAATATCTTCTTCGACATTGTAGGTTATTTTCGACTTACTAACTTTTCGGCTTTAAGGCAGACAATCAGGCCGTGTTATATAGGATGTCATGTTTGTATATTTTTGGTAAATTTTAAGCAAGAAAGAGAAAACGAGGAAAAAAGGACGCAGCATGTTAGAGAGAAACAGCTAATTTTGTACGCTTTAGTTCAAATTTGATAGGGCGCTATTACACTTACTCCCCTCCCCCTTAATTCTATGATTGATTATGATAGAGTTTTATGCTGATTAAGAATCGTATAAAAACATACGTCTAAAAATTATTGGGAAAGTACAAAAACATACAACAAATCTTTAATGGTGAATTTTATTTAGTGTCCACTTTATGGTGAATTTTGTTTATATATTTTGTAATAGTGTTGACTTAATGCTGAATTTTGTTTTTAACTGCTAAACATTGCTATAAAAAATAATTTTTGGCTTATTATATATTCACATATAAACAAGTTTTCAAGAAAATCTTTATTACTATTAAAGAAAAAAAAGTATATGAAAAAACGAACTTTTATCGAATAATAAAAATAGAATTCTTTAATGTTCTTTATAAAAATAAAACGTTTTTGAAAAATTCCTTTTACATGACACATAGAATTAAAGTAAATTTTCACGGGGGGAAGGGGGGAGAGGTGGGGGGAACTTATAGTATAAAAAAAGTCAATAGCTTAAAATGTGTATTTTTTAATATTAACATATTTAGTTGTTTTAAAATTCATTGCAGTCCATAATCAATAAAAGAACTTTTCAACTTATTCCATAAAAATATCAAACATATTTTAGTCAACAAAATAAGAATCAAGCTAAAACAATCTAGCGTGATTAAACATGATGGATTCCCAGAACGTTCTTTAAAATCTTTATTATTAAAAGTAAAAACCAGGTTGTTAATACTTTCAAAAGATAGCTTATAACAAAAAAATAAACATTTTTTAAGGATGGCGAATATTAGAAATTTGTTGTATATTTTTGTACTTTCAAATTCAAATTAGAGCACTTTCCATTGATTTTTAGACCTATGTTTTCAAACGATTCTTAATCAGCATAAAATTCTCTATTATAATCAATCATAAAACTAGGGGGAAAGGGGAGGGAAAATGTAGTAGCGCAGGGTCGCATCAGCTTTAATTGTCTGCGTACATAAGTACGCGTGTGTATGTACAAAAAGGTGATTGAGATTTTAAAGCTTTTTTTCTTTATATAAAAAAATTCTTCTGCTCTACATTTTTCCCATGATGAACGCAAAGCCGAACAAAAGATACGGGCCCGAAATTTTGAAACGAAACCTCACGGAGAAAGATTCATTTATAATGTATGCATGCTTACACTATTTTATCTTCTTTGTCTAATCTCTGCCACAGTGACAAGTGGTCCAGAAGAGTATTAGTTTATTGTCATCATTAAGTATCATTTTATCATTTAAAAACTCGTAGTAAGTAGTAAAAGTCCTCTGCTACCACATTTTCAGATTCTATTACAATTATTAATCCAGAAAATCTCGATAATCAGTATGATGGTCCAAATGTAAACTCAAATCATTATATGAAATTGTTACATTTTTAAAAGATAATAAGCAGATAAAAAATGATATTATGAATATAAATTTATATAAACAAGTGTAGAGTAAAATTCAAATACTTTTTTCTCCCAAGCAAAATTTTCAATCAAAATTTTATCTTTTTATTTTATAAAAAGCCTATTTTATGTAAAGGCTTCTTTTTTAAAAAATATTACAAAAAATATATATAATAATTACTTGTTACCTTGGCAGGTTGAATTGTCGAAACAAGAGCGCCAATCGATAAGGTTATCAGGGCAATAGAACCCGCTACATGTTCTTGTCCTATTCTGGACTCCCGTAATACAAGTGGTATTGCATGCTGACCACTCGCTCCATGATGTCAAGTTACCTAGAATTCAATAAGTTTAAAACAATTTTAATTAAATGATCTCTTTTTTAGAAATAATCACATTAACCTTCAGTTACAGGTTAAGAAAATCCCTTGTGATATAATGACTAATACCTACCTGAGCAATACCCCCATTTTTCATCTACATCGAAGCTACTAGTTGTTGCACACCAGAAGTATTTACCACTTAATCTTAAACAACTACTGTATGTTCTTCGTTGATAAACAAAAGGAAAATAACAACAATTTCCGTCAGAGTTTCCTGAATAGGCTCTATACACGCATGGCGCTACAAAAAAGTACAATATTTTATAAAAACGTTTTTTAAACGCATCTAAACATTTACAAGTTAACATTTGGTAAGAAATTGTAAAGAGCTAAAGTGTAACGAGTAAATCTTTTGAAGAATTTTTTTAAACTAAGGAAAATTGAAAAAAATTTTTATGGTTTTCTTTTTGAAAAATTGCATTTCAATTATTGATACTTACTAGATGTTGAGTTAGATGTTGAAACTTGATTCATTGATTGCACAACCTTAAAAAAAAGTTTTTTGTTATGAAATCTTATTCAGAAAAGAAATCTAACTGTCGCAGAACTAAGAAACAGGTTTCGTGATTTATTGCTCTCTTGAAAATCTTGTTATTCAATAGAGTATTAAAAACCTAGATACAAAACGAAGCCTACAAATTATTTGAAAAAGGAGTGCTAATCCTAGATGCGTCTATCATATTAAAAAAAAAAGCTGAAACATGGTTTTTACAGGTTATCACTTAGGTTTTGTAAATCCATAATATAGATTTTATTCTTTTACTGATTACCATTTTAACCAATCAGGGCTAAAATAGGCACATAATGGAAATGTGGAGATATTTTTTATCCAATTTTGGTATTTAAGTTTTTGCTTAATCAAAAATAGAACTGTCCTCTTTCCCTTCAGGTTTAGATTAAGTGAAACTTAATGCACAAAACTAATGACGTTTGACCAAGGAGGAGGAGGATTATTGTTTTGGAATTCTTTTATATTTTCTTTTCAAATCTTTTAAAATTTTGGTAAATCTGTTATTATTATTATTGTTACTTTTTTTTTTTTTTTTTACTTTTTAATTCTTTTTTAATCAGATAAATGCTTTGACAATTTACCAGTTTATGTATTTATTTTTTCCCCGTTCAGTTTTATTGCCAATCTAATTTACTGTAAATAATTTTATTCAAACAATTAACTTATAAAGGTTTGAGTAAAAGCGTTTTGTAAATTTTGTTTGCATATTGATTTTGAAATTTTTAAATCAATCTTACTGCATTTGTTTGTGGTTTGATACTTTTTCCAAGTTTAGGAAAAACTTAGTAAAAAAAAACAAACACATTTTCCACTGCAAAAACAAATATATCACTATAAAAATAATGACTAACAAAAAATCGACGGCTTAATACAAATCAATTTTATGCACACTTTGATTCTTATTGCGCTCTGAGACTTTTGGCGGATAAATGTTGTTAGGCTTCATCCCAAGAGAATCTTATTAGAATTAATCACACAGGTAAAAAAAAAGAAAGAAAAAAAAAATTTTGAAAAATTTATAATTAAAAACCGTATGAAATAAAATCAGAACTTTTACCAGCAATGTGCAAAGAATATACTTCATTTTTTTTTTTTAAAAAAAAAAAGTTTTTAACTTTCAAATACTACAAATACACCAAAAAAAGTTGTTGTTGCTAAAATTAATTGCGTGTTTTTCTATCTTGAAGGGTACTTACTGAGACTTATTTTTCATAAGTTAAATATTTTATGACTGTAGTTACAAATATTATTTAATATTAAATATGTAACATTCAAATCCATATTTGCTTTCAACAATAGTCCAGGCAACCGTCGCAATTCAAATTGTTTAATTTTTAATGATTGTAAATCTAAAACGAATGACTTCAATTCAATGCGGTTTACGAGAACACCTACAGCTTAGTAGCATCGAAAGATGCATAACTGTAGGTAATAAAAATCAATCTTTACACAGCCGATTTTGGGTTTACAAAAAACGAAACAATAAAAATGATACCATTCTTCAGTTTATCCAAGCATGTCGCCAAAAAAATAATCGTTAAAAATATTATATCGCTAATCTTTAAATATATATCTCTTCAAATAAAATTAATTCACTATCTAATTAAATTTTAAGGTAATTGCTATTAAAAACTGAATTGAATTTTTGATGAAGGCTATGATTGCGTATTTAAAAGAAAATCTTTATTTCCGGTAAAGCTATAATTCTGTTCATCATTTTTTATAAAAACTCTTCTCAAACTGTTAAAATATAGAATAACAATACGCAACAAAAATTTGTTTCTATCTTTTATTTAATGTTTCTTTCATAATTCGACCGTGGCAATTTGTTGCCTAGTGTATTAGTTTGCAGATTTTAAATGTTTTATAATATGCATAGACAACAACTTAGACCAGATTGAATTTTATTTTATAAAAAACACAAAAAGATATCGAAAAAGCAAAGATAATTTTAAAAAATAACTTCTTTTTTGACCAATGATCAAAGTTTTGCTATTTTATCATAAAAAGAAAAACTTCCATAAAAACTAGGGCTGTACCGGATTCAATTTTTCCAAATCCGGCCGGAACCGGAGCCGGAGCCGGATTTCGAAAGCAAATTACAGGAGCCGAAATCCTGTAAATCAAACAATGTTTGAAATGGTAAACAATGTTGACCATTTTCAATACCAAGAGACAACTTTTTTCTGTTAAACTTCATTTTTTTTATTAAAAAAGAAGGAAAAATTTTCAAACAATATAAATAAAACAATATAACAGAACAATATAACAGAACAAAATAATTGATAAACGATTTTTTTCTATTTACTAAATTAATCTATATGCATAAGACTAAATAGTTTTTAGTCTTTGATCAGTTTCGAATTGTACTTAAGAAATATTAGACGAGCTGCATTATGTGGAAGGAGTGAGCTGCGGTGGTCATTGAGGACCTCCCCAGCAACACTGAACAAACGTTCTGATGGTACACTTGTCGGCGGTGCACCCAAATAAATGCGAGCTACTGTCGCCAGAGCTGGCAATCTCTGCATATTTTTACTCCACCACTGTAGTGGATCAGCGAGTCTATTTATTTCTGGTTCTGCCAGATACTGGCTTAGCTGAGTTTCAATGGTTGTTGGCAATTGTTGTTCAGGTGCTGACGTAGATTGAACAATTTCATCAATACATCGCCAGAGTAATGATGATGATGTTGAAGAATTATCCAGCCGGATTTTTTTTGCTGGAACTTTTTCAATTTTGTTAATCTGCTGTTTAACATGCTCAGATTGACTTTCATCTTGCATCGATACCCTCTGCACTGTAACTTTATTGAATACAAGCAGAACCGCTGCCTTTGCAGCTGTCAGTGTTGCCTGTGATGAAAAGAGTTTAGTTTTAAATCGTGGATCAACCAACGTCGCCACTGTATAAAGAGGTTCCTCCTCAATGCTTTTAAAACGCTCATCTAATGACTTAAGGAGTGTTGACTTCATAGTCTTTACACCTGCATCATTGCCTTCATTTTTCAACAGGTTCCGCAGAGCTGATACAATAGGGATAACCAGTGATATATGTGGCGTTTAATTGCTAACTTCACGAGTAGCCTCTTCAAACGGAGCCAGCACACAAACTACATTCTCCGCCACAGACCATTGATATGCAGTTGGGCAATAAGTTCCATCAACTTCTGAACAGTAGACAGTTAATGGACGACGCTGTTAACATAGTCGGCGCAGCATGTAAAACGTTGAATTCCACCTTGTACTCACGTCTTGTATCAGCTTGTGGTCTGGTAAACAAAGTTCAGCCTGCAGCTCCTTGAACCAACCAGTTGCAGACGAAGAATGCCTAAAATGACTAACTAATTTCTTAGCAATACTTATTATATCTGATATTGCCCGCTGGTTGAGCAAGCCATCCTGTACACATAACTGAATAGTATGTGCAAAGCACCCAAGGCTATCTTTGTTGGCATCACGGAAACATTTTGATATGTTTGCTGCATTATCGCGAAGTAAGACATGACAGCGTCCAACGTCAATATTCCATTTGTCAAACATCTGCTGAAAGGCAGTCATTAGCAGGGCCAGTATGATGTCCAATGAATGGCTTACAATCCAACACAAAGGTCATGTTTTCAAAGTGCTCTGTTAGCCAGTGGGCAGTTAAACCCATGAATGATTGCACAGTATTGCCTGATGTCCATGTATCAGTGGTAAATGACAGAAATGGAGAAGTTGCTGGATCTAGTATTACTAATAGTTGAGCACACACTTCATCGTTTATTTCAGGAATTAATCGCTCTGAAAAATATTTCCATGATGAAACAGTGTACCGCCTCTCTAAAACTCTCATCAGTTCAACGAAGCCTGTCTTCTGAACAACCTGCATCGGTTCCATATCAGTTATAATCATCTTAGCAATGGCACGATGAATTCTAGTTGATGAGCTGTTGTTGATATCCCATATTTTCATGCGTGCAACTTGTTCTGGAATTGTGTACTGAACCATGGCTTTACTGGTTGCAACAGTTGCACCAGGCTTAGCATTTGACAGTGCTACAGTTTCAGCTTTCTTCTGTGAGTCAGCAATTTTTATTTGCATTTCGTTGTATTCTTTAGGATGTTTTGAACGAAGATGTGTTATCATAGACGAAGTTGAAAACTTTTTAGGTTCACCAGCTTTACCACGTGATAAGATGCTGGGACACAGCAAGCACTGGCATTATGAGCTGTCGCTATCTTTTGATTTGAAGAATTCCCAAACTGGACTGCTTTTATCATTTTTTCCTTTGCCTGCCATCTAGTTAAAAAAAGTTAAAACAAATCTTATGAATGACTATACAATTTTTGCAAAGTAGTTGAATGTAATATCTCAACATAAATATAGCTAAACGTTAGAAAATTATTTATATTATATTCTTAATTATGCTTGAAATAAACAACTTTAAAAATTTGATATTTTGAATAAGCGTGAATGATTTGATTAATAAGCGAAAATAAAGTAACAAATTACTTCTAAAGATTGTTTATAATAAATAAATTTTATTTAAATTATCCAAGAAATTATTATATTATGTTAATAAGGTAGTTTTATTAATTAAATACTTAAAATAATTTAATTTTTAATTAAGTATGTATTTTTATAAATTTAAATCTTTCAGAAATATTTCAACGACTAATTTTTTCGAATTTCGATTTTTTTTTTGCTCTGAAGTTACCAATTTTAATTGTCGCAATGAATGGAATCGATAACTTCAAAAGGGAAAAGGAATTGTAAAGAAATGTAAATACCTTTGTAAAAATGTAGATACCTACAAACATGGAGTACATAGAATATAGATTATTGGTTGATAATTAACAACCAATAATCAAAGTCGAAAAATCATGTGGACATTCCCGATAGTTGATAACAGATATTCCAATAGCGTCAAGCAGTGTTTCAAATTTTCACTCTTTAGATGAGCTTTAAAGTTGTAAATTACCAACCTTTCTTTAAAAAAATCAAAATTTATCTAAGGGCCTGTTTATATGGAAAGCGGGCTTTCTCGGCAAGCGAGCCAGCCCGTTTACCAAGATATCGACGTCTTCAATATCTTAACTTAATTTTATTTTGCGTTTGTATGAATAAACGAGCTGGCCCGGATTGCGATCCGCGCTAGCTCGTTTATTCATATAAACGCAAAATAAAATTAAGTTGAAATACGACGCCGAGATCTCGGTAAACAGGCTGGCTCGTTTGCCGAGCCAGCCCGCTTTCCATATAAACAGGCCCTAATACTTTTATTTTCGGTGGCATCCGTTTTTAATGTCAGCACCTTTAAAAACGGCTCTTTTATTACACCAAGATATTTTTTTTCGACAGAGTGGTTAGATCAGAGTGGATTTTTAAATTGTAATCTTGAGTTGCGACAATTGAATATTGTTTTTAATAAGATTTCTAAATTGGTGAAAATTATTTTGGAAAGGAAGCTTATAAATCATAAATTTGTCAGCGTTTAAATTGCATTTGATTTCTATAGTTGCTTTCGTATATTTAGAAGTGATTATTTAAAAAGCTTAAGGAAAAAATAGACAAAATGCCATTTAGCTTAGCCTTCACCGAATAGTGAAGTGTTCGGACTAAGCATCTGCGTATCAAAACTTTTCTTATTACGATATGATACGATAAGATATCGGAATGTGCGTATCGTAAGTTTTGAAATATTAGGATAACATCGTATCCAAGAAATGTGTACGATAAAGTGTCGATACTTTTAATTCATTAACTCATATTATAAATTTTCGTATATACATATATCGAACTAAATATTTATCGTATATATATTGTACGATATATATATATATATATATATATATATATATATATATATATATATATATATATATATATATATATATATATATATATATATATATATAGTATAGATAGATATAGATAGATTGATAATTGATTCAAAAACCCCATTCCTATGACATTTATTTGCCATTCAAATTTGCTTGAATAAATAAATATTTGAAATAACGAAATAGCTTTATTTTTGTACTAATTTATGGGATATAAGGTAACTAAACGATCAGTAACATAATTTAATAAAAAGTAGAACATGTGAAAAAATTTTAATATTTGAAGGTCGCTTAAAGATTGATTTGAGAACAGTAACTGAATCAATGTCACGTGATTTAAATTAAAGTTACCACAATTGTTTTAATTGAAAATTGATTTATCATGATCCAATACTAAATAAAAAACAAGCTTTCTAAATTTAAAAAAAAAACCTCCAAATAAAATTTTCTGTTTATTACGGTAGTGCACAGTGGGCCAGGTGGTGGACAAAAGTATAAAAAAACATTCTAAAAAATGATATTATTATACATTATTTCATAGCTTAAACATCCAACTTTTATAAAAAATGATATTATTATACATTATTTCATAGCTTAAACATCCAGCTTTTATAAAAAATACATATAAGTTTGTATAATTATCATTCCGCTCGCATATTAATTGTTGATAAAAAAATTTTTCTTTTCAAACTTTTTTTTTTCAAAAAATTTATTCAAATTTGATATATTTTGTGTTACTATTAAGTTACTATTACTCTTTTTATTGTATAGTTAAATAAAATCAAGAATTATCTTTCAAATGAGCTATTCCCACCCAACAACAAGTCGTCTTAAAGACAAATTGAAGATGTCTTGAAATTGGTCTTAAAGATATCTTAAACTGGTCTCAAATGAAACACAGTAAGTCGTCTTATCTAAGACATCTTAAAGTTGCCTTATTTAAGACATCTTAAAGTTGTCTTAAACTGGTCTCAAATGAAACACTGTAAGCCGTCTTAACTAAAACGTCTTAAAGTTGTCTTATTTAACACATCTTAATGACGGCTTAAACTGGTCTCATATGAAACACAGTAAGTCGTCTTATTTAAAACGTCTTAAAGTTGCCTTATCTAAGACATCTTAAAGTTGTCTTAAACTGGTCTCAAATGAAACACTTCAAGTGGTCTTCACTAAAACGTCCTAAAGTTGACTTATTTCAGACGTCTTAAAGATGGCTTAAACTGGCCTCAAATGAAACACAGTAAGTCGTCTTATTTAAAACGTATTCAAGTTTTCTTATTTAACACGTATTAATGACGGTTAAAAAAGACGTGTATATATATGTATATATATATATATATATATATATATATATATATATATATATATATATATATATATATATATATATATATATATATATATATATATATATATATATATATATATATATATATATATATATATATAACCTTCCAGTCTCCTTCCAATACAATATAAATATATATTTTTATATTGTGTTAGAAAGAGACTGGAAGGTGGTGACTGAATATAGGAAGGTATGAAAAATATGAACTATCAAAATGCAATAAATGAAAAAAAAAGACATGATTTACTATAGAAATATTTTACAGCATCCACAAAAAAGAGTACATGATTATATTTTTAATAAGATTTTCGTAATGCTGTAGCGTTTTTAACATGTTCTGAATAAATTTATTGACAGTCTTCTCCAATTCTTTTGGATATGTCGCTCGAACAGTCGCTAAAAAGAGAAAATCAATAAAAAAATTATTGGTCAAGAAAATCATTGTTTTTTTGGAAAGCAGCATTCGAAGACACTTACCAATTACACATTTGTAAAGGTGGGTTTCTTTAAAACTTCTCTTTCCGCCTCTCTGTAGATCCATGTTGAAATTAATCATTAGTGAACAATCTAATTTCTAAATTCGATTAGTTTCTCAGAAATCTGTAAAATATGTGCTTGTAATAACCTAGCCATAGGACCTTAACAAAATAATTCAAAATTTTTTTGAATTATTAGTTGGTCTTTTGCATATTGTCGAGGCAGAAATCCGGAAAAACACATTTAAAACCAGCAGTTATAAGAGGAGACATATTTCTGATGTTGCTTATACGACTGGCAGCTAAAATCGTAGTCTGTCCGCTTGCAAAATTTTTGTTCTTCATTAAACACTACCCTTCTTTCCCAAGAACCTTTGATAATGCCTCTTTCACAAGAATAATATCCAGTATGAGCGCAACAGTCCATTTTAAAAATGATCTTCCTGGGGCATCACAGAAAAAAGCTCTAACTTTAACAGTGTGTACAACTGATTTTATTGTCAGATAAAATTGTCCGCATAACTTTATAAACCATTCAATTCTTGTAATTCTTCCGCAATTGGAATTAAAGACGTAATTAAAGACTCAATTAAGGAAGAAATTAAAGCATGGACGTATAAGAGATGGACGTGCAACTTATTATTATAGTTTAAACTTTTAGTATTAGTTTAAACTTTCATAGTATTTGTTTAATAAGACTGTTCAGGATAAAGTAACTACTTCACGTGTTGACAAATTATTAAACAAATTACTCCAAGGTAAAGGAAATTAGTTGTCGGCACGAACAGATTTTATCATTTTTTCAAGATAAACATTTGTAAATTTGGACATAATTTTTCGTGTAAACAAAGTCTGTCAATGATAAAATGGACCTGTAAAAACAATTTTAAAATGACTAAAAAAAGTATAGCGAAGCATAAAAAAGCTTAAATATAATTTCTTGTCAAGATCTGGTTTCATTCAACTCCTTGGTCCTTCGTTCACCAGCCTTAAATTTATGTAATTTTTAAGATTTATTCCCATATGCCGCCATTTTTTGCGTCGACTGCTCTATAAGCTCCCCAATATATATTCCACCTATGAGTTGTTTATTGGTAGGTGCATTTTCTTAACGGGTATTTTTTAACTTATTTGATAATGCAAAATCTTTTAAAAAGTTATTCAAATTTATAATTATCTTGCAAAATGCGCCAGATATTTCATGTTTTCGTTTTTCATATTTCATATATTATTTCATTTGTCATAAAAAGCACATAATAACCCATTAGTTTTTGTCAAATAAAATTTAGTTTATATATTGAGCTGGTAAATCATGTTATGTTAATGTTAAATACTAAGTTATTATTGCGGTTTGCCATAAACTGGTTTTGCTAAATTCTTTAAAACTGTGAAAAATTATTTTTTCTTTCTTGTATTTATATTCATTTTATGTATATAGTGTGCTTCCAGAAAGTATTAGCGCACTCGTAATTTTTTTATTATGGACAACTTCAAATCAATATAAATTGTAAAGTAATTTAAATTTTGAACTAATTTTTTTTTTAAATGAAAGGTAAAAGCAATTAAATTTAATTATAATGTCAAATATTGTCAACCTGCTTGTTTTTTTTATGAGTTAATTAGAAGTTTAATGACTACTCGGAAAAATTTCTGAAATTAAGCGTGCAAAAGTATTAGCGCACTTACAGTTTTTCAAAGATTCTAAGAAAGTTTAATATTTTATGTGACCACCTTTGTTTTTAAGGCATGCCAAGACTCTACGCGGCATAGAATCTATAAGTTTTCTGATTAATTCTTGTGGCACGGTGTTCCACAACTCTTGGATTTGCGTTTTGAGCTGCACCAAGTTAGTGGGCTTGCTTTTTTGTAATTTGCAGTCCATCCAACTCCAAAGATTTTCAATAGGATTTAAATCAGGTGAGCGAGCGGGTCAAGGCATTAGATTTAGCCGTTTTTCTTCCATGTATTGCTTTATTGAGCGTGCTGTGTGGCAAGGAGCGTTATCTTGTTGAAATTGCCAGGTGGAGTCAGCCTTGAAAACGTCCATTGATGGCTTTAAATAATCTTCTAATATCTCTCTATATCGATGTTGATTAAGGCGATCAGTGTAAAGATGCGCCAGTCCATTGCTAGATCCAGCAATGCAGCCCCAAATGCCAATTGAACCTCCTCCTCCTTGAACTTTTGACATGATAAAACGAGGATTATACTTTTCGTTTTTGTATCTCCTCACGACAACCCTTTTCTTGCGATTAATAATTTCAAAATTTGACTCGTCGGAGAAAATTACTTTTCTCCATTGCTCTACAGTCCATGCAGCTCTTTCTTTGCACCATTTTCTACGCTTGAGACGGTCTTTGATACTTAATAGTGGCTTCTTTGTTGCAAGGTATGAATTGAGGTGTTTTTTCTTCATAAGCTTGCTAATTGTTGATCGGCTAACTTGATGTGCACCCAACTTGATGTGCACCCAACGCTGAAGACTGCAGCGATATGGTAGATGGAGTAGTTCACTAAACATGGAGCCATTGTGCTCAAGGTAGCTACAAAACTTCTTGATATTTCGTATTAACTATTACCTCTCAAGTTATAAATGTATTCAAGTAAATGATCTCAATTTCTTTTCATCATCCGCGTTATTTCTTAAAATATTATTGTTTATAACAATAGATTTTTAAGAATGCGCAACTAGCATAGTTTGCAAAAAAACAAAAATTTTGCACGTCCATCTCTAATACTTCCACGATTAAAGACATCTTAATCTGCTTAATCCAAAACACGTCTTGTTAAGATGTCTTAAGGACATCTTAAACTTGTTGTTCCGACAGACGTCTTGTTAAGATGTCTCACGGATGTCTTAAACTGGTTATTCCGAAAGACGTCTTGTTAAGATGTCTTAAGGACATCTTAAACTGGTTGTTGGAAGATGTCTTAATGAGGTGTTGAAAAGCCGTCTTAAACACGTCTTTAATTAGTTGTAGACGTCTAGACGAGTTAAAGACAAGTTACATACGTCTTAAAGTCGTCTTATGTTGGGTGGGTTGCAACACTATTTTGCACATAAGTTTTGTCAAATAAACTGATTTCAAATTGTCGTATTTAAAGCACTTTTTTTTAGTTAGATCTAAACTTATAAAATCAAATACTTTTGCAGTCCAAGATGGTCCGGTATTTTGAGACATAAAATAAATTGTCCAATATGTACATTATCAATATAAGTTTGATTTATTATCCGGTGATGTCAGCATGGTCTCTATTAATGATTTTTACAAGTTAAATGATGTATCCGATTTTATGTGGCGAAAACATTATATGCATTTTATTCTTAATGGTTATGTAATAATCGGGTCTCAGTGAGATTAGTTTGTTAAAAACTTATTTTAATAATTTTACATCTTAAAATACCTATTTATAATATTTTGGAAATGTGTATACCATTTATATTTTTAGATATTGTAGTTAAAACATGAAATAGATTGATATTTATACGAAATATAAGAAATGAGAACATGAAATTACATAATAAAATATGCAGGAGAAACCTCTTTTCTAATTAAGAATTTTAAGCTCTTCATTCAACAATTTTATTTTAAACTTTTCTAGTATTATTCAAACCAAAAGAAAGCTAAAAAAGTTTTTTTTTTAAAAAGATTATTTTTTGTTTCGCCGTTGATTTTTTAACTTCGATTTAAAAAAACTTAAATTAACTGTAAAAGTTAGCTCATTAATTTCTCAATTTGATTTTGGAAAAGGTTAATTTGTAATTAATGAATAAAATGACTTGCAGATGAATAAACTACCACCAGTAATGGTATTTTTTTTTATCTGCACGTCATTAAGGAGGTACCAGGGTAAAGGCAACTTTTTAACAAAAAATTGAAAGCTATTAATAGACTTTAGCTCTTTTCTATTAACGAACAAAAAAAATATAAAACAGTACCAAAAAAAAAGTTTTTTAAGATGACGTCATTAACTATGCGCATAATTTGTGTTTTTTTACCCCAAAACTGCGCATTCTTTCATCTAATATAACAAACTCAAATAGTGTCTAAACTTATTTTCAACACTATTATACTATTATATCTTAAAATAGTAGATATTGGAATAATATTGGCTATTTAATATATAAAAATTTTTATATTACAAATGGACAATGTTATTCTGATATTAACTCTTTTTCTTACAACCAGATACTTAAATATATAAATATATAAAAATTATTTATGGAATGAAATTTTAAGTAATTTTGAAAAAAAAAATTATTAACTAAATATGAAACGTGGAAAAAAAGGGAAAGATTTTCATTTTTGTTTGGAGTTTTTGTTGCTGATATTTATTAAAGTTGTAAGTTAACTTTTCAGAATAAAAATGACTGCTTTTCAGTTCTAAACTCGAAAATTCCAGACCATTTGGTCCGTATTCATACAGGATGCATCAAGCTTCTAACCACAAATAGTTTTATTGGCACAAGAAATAGTTCCTTTTCCTGGTGCGAAACAGTTATGCTATCCACGTCATGGCCGTAAACAACTTATTTAATCTGGGGTGCTAGAAAGAGAAGGGGCGCAAATAACATGTCTCATAACAATAAAACTCTTAACATAATAGAATAAATACATACATACATACATGATACCTACACGACATTGTTTATGATTAGAACTAGGACGGTATTTGATTGTCTTCGATCCTCCTCAACTTTCCGAATCGATCCTCCTCAACTTTCCGAATCGAAATGAGATTAATTTAAACTCTCTCAAAAATTTGAATTGTTTTCATTTCGATTGCAAGATTGAGATCTAGCACCGTTCTGTCACTACATGGTTAAACAACATGTTGTAGGTGTAGTTTTTGTCGTGTCGGTAAAGAAAGTTCTGGTGAAATTTTTGCGGGAAACAAAATCTGTGATCGCATTTGTATCTGTACATGACATTCGCGACTGTTGACGACCCCGTTTTGTGTGTCTTAAGGAAAATGACATTTTCCACCGGCGTACATTGAGTTTTATCGAAGACCATGCGTCATTGATCGAAGCAAGTGATAGTCATAAGAAGTAACGTCTAGTGCGGTGGTTGGAGTTATAGCTCCTAGCCACAGTTTCGTAATTTACGTTTTACGAGATTTCAGTAGATCCTAATACAAGATTTTTAATTCAATAAAGCACACGGGATGTTTAATTCCTAGCCAAGCGAAGTCGATTGGTACTTCTTGTTTCTCACAACTTTTGTTTTAAATGATTTTATTTTATTATTTTGTTTTATTATTTTGTTTTATTTAAATAAAGATTCAGTTATTTTGAACATTTTTTTTTCTTTTTGCAATTTCAATGAACATTTCAGGCAAATTTTAAATAACTGCATTTTACTGTAAATGCAAGACCCAGCAAGAAAGATGAAAAGTACAATGCTGCTCAAAAATTTAGCACACGTAAGATTTAAGTTTCATTTTTCTTCTTTTAATTGAATTTTTGTTAATATTAAAATGCTTGCTAGCCAGTCAAGTACTCAGTTATCACAAGGTCATGTCGATGTTGATACTGAAAAAGGAGAAGGAAGTGAACGTGAAAAAGTAAATCCAACACTATCTTCAGATCCAGATGACCTGCCTACCCATTAAAGCGAAGCCGAAAAACCAGCTAATACATTGCCAAAAGACAGGGTGCTAATTCCCTTCAAGCATCTCTTAAAAGTGAAAAAAAAATCCAGAAAAGTTGTCTACCTGGTTGCCAACTTTATAGCTAAACCGGCATGGATCAAATTTTAAGACTTCAGTTCTTTTTGCTTCTTTTTTTAAACTTTTAAAATCAAAACTATTTGTTTAATATTTTGTAAAAATTTTTTTATTATTCTTAATCGTATATAAAAGAACAATTGAAAATAAATTTGAAATTGTAAATAATATGTATAGAAAAAAACTATACCTAAAATCTTTTCTAAAACTAAACGGTACTACGAACAACATGTTGAAAATGGTATAAAAAAAAATGATAAAAAATAATAACTTAAGTTTGTTATATAGTTTTTGATTTGGTACCTAAAAACGTGAGGTGCAGCACCTCAAAATGCTAGGTATTTAAAAAAGCGATTTTATGAAAATAGGATTTATTCTGCGCACGCATCTTTTTATTCTGCGCACGCATCTTTTTATTCTGCGCACGCATCTTTTTATTCTGCGCACGCATCTTTTTATTCTGCGCACGCATCTTTTTATTCTGCGCACGCATCTTTTTATTCTGCGCACGCATCTTTTTATTCTGCCCACGCATCTTTTTATTCTGCCCACGCATCTTTTTAGCACTGTTTTTGGAGTCTTAAGGCAACAGACTTTTTTATGTTTTATTGGGTGGTTAAATATCACATTTTTTCAAACAAGTTGGTAAGGTTAATTACATGAGAGATTTTTTAAGTTTTTCCTGTGTTTACAAAAACACAAAGAATATTTGTTGTAACTCATATAGTAGAATTCTACAGTTTGTTAAAAATAAAAATAAAAATGTTACAAATCTTTCTTATTTTTGCCTTCAATTCCCACCAATTCAACTTCAAAAATCAATGTAGAACCACCTAAAGAATGTTTAGAAAATTTATACCCAGGATTAGTCTTTTAGTTAAGGATTAGTTATATAAGATAACTTAACTACTTTATGTGATGGGGTTTTTATCAAGTTATTTTTTCAAATTATTTTTGTTAATATTAATTTTTCTTAATGACATAATAGAAATTCATAATTTTTTCGATTTCATTAGCGCAATTAATTTTAACTAAATTGAGCGAAACGGCTAATTACTTTACGTGTACTTACTCATTTAAATGCGCATGCTCATGACATGCGCATTCAAAGAATCAAATAATGGAAATTTGAATGCCATAGTTTTAAAGTGGTACCAGGGTAGAGGCAACTTTTTAACAAAAAATTCAAAGCTATTAATAGACTTTAGTTCTTTTCTATTACTGAACAAAAAAAATTATGCGCATAATTAGTGTTAATTTACCCCCAAAACTGCCTATTCTTTCATCTAATTTAGCTCAAAAAATGTCAAAACTGTTTGAAAATTTCAACATGAATTCTTTGATGTATTTAGAATGTTTTTTATAAAACAGAATTTTTTAAAACATTTTTAACTTTACCAGGTTGACGTTTGAACTTTAAGATAACTTTAAGATAACTTTAAGTTTGGGACCAAAGCATGATAAAAATGAGTTTTAAAAAAATTAAAAAAAAAATTTTGCTTCATAGACAACATTCCTAAAATATTAATCTTTAAACCTGCAAAATTTCAGCTTATTTTATGAAAAGTTATTTTTTTCTGAAAAATTGAGATTTAGCGAGAAAAAAAAGTTTCAGAAAAGTTTTGAAAAGTAATATATTATAATTATATGGTATATAAACTAATTAGTAATGGCCATAACCATATGTCTCTATTTATCTTTATCATTATGCCTTTTTCTTATAGCTCTGAGCTTTCAATTCTAAAGAAATTTCAAACTTTTCTGCAGAATCCGATTTATTTAAAAAATACTTTGTAATATTCGATGCTGTATACCCCCCAGTGGGCACAGGAACGTTTTGCAAACGTTTAGTAAACGTTTAATGGTCGTTTGAACGTCGAATATATTGGTAAAACGTTTTAAAAACGTTTGATAAACGTTTTAATAAGACTTTTTTTTATTACTTTTGCGGGACCTTAGAAAAACCTTTAAAAAACGCTTTTTGAAAACTGTAAACGTCTAACTGCGCATGCGTAATATTAGACAAAATACTTATTAAAAACGTATACGTAAATATATATATATGTATATATATTATATATATATATATATATATATATATATATATATATACTTATTAAAAACGTATACATGCATACATACATACATACATACATACATACATACATACATACATACATACATACATACATACATACATACATACATACATACATACATACATACATACATACATACATACATACATACATACATACATACATACATACATACATACATACATACATACATACATACATACATACATACATACATACATACATACATACATATATATATATATATATATATATATATATATATATATATATATATATATATATATATATATATATATATGCATACTTATACTTTTTCAAAAAGTATGTAAGGTTTTTTCAAAAAATCATCAATAACAAAAATATTACTAAAGCTATCTATATGTGTTATTTTTTGTTCAATTTGAATTCAATGATGATTGTTTACTGAACCCCGTCTTATCAAGTAGTCTTTGTCTATCAAGCACATACTATACAGCAAAAAAGTTGTCACATGTTCTAATTCTTTTAATAGGAGCTGATCAAAGTTAGTTAAGGTCAATTACAGTTATGTAATGTTAATAGTAAATGTTTAATATTCTCAAATGTTTTCATATCAGAAGTGTTTTTACAAATTTCATATGTTTATACACTCACTTTCCTAGAGTTTATGAAATCTTTAAATTAATTGACAATCGGATTCTACAATTTTAGATTTAATCATCTATTCTGAACAACTTGCTAATTTGCTTCTATTCATTTCCTATAAAAGCCAAGCTCTGAATACTTTGTATGTTGTTAATCCATTCATTTAGTTTAATCTTAAATGTCATGCTAATATCTTTGAATTACATTCTTCACAAAACGCATAGCGTAGAATTGTAAAGTATCACAACACGCTTTGTAAAAAGAAACAATAAGAAAAATCTAGTTAGGTATTTCATTGATAAGATAATGAGCGTCTATTATGTGCTTCTTCAATTCTTAGTTCAATTAATTTATTATTCAGATGTAATGTGTTAGTAGGCATAAAAATGTAATGGGTTTATATTTATAATATATGTTAACGGAGATGAGGATAAAGTTGAGAAAACTAACAATTTGTGCAGCTTTAATGATTTATATTATCTTTTTGTATAACATTTTCAGAAAATCGAATTTGTTTATGTTAAGACTCATTAAAAATGACGCAACCGTTGCTGAAAGATTAAACGTTGACTTTGAAAATCTATACATTGAAAAAAAAAAAAACATAGTCCAGAGGAAAAACCTCTTTTTGAACGACAGCAATAAACTCAGAAGTACTTATTCAATCACAGCTTTTCTCGACGTAACTCGTGAAAGTCCAAATAATTTCACAGATATGATTAGCATTCATCAAAAAGTATATTACAAGTTTACAAATAGAGAACTTAGCAACTATTTCGCACAAGAACGAGCATCGGATCAATTGTTTAAAAACCCTTTAGATATAAATATTGATAAGGAATTACTTAAAACACTGTTCCCTAATCCAGTTGAATATCGAGATCGAGTGACTGATCAATTAAGACTAAAATTGAAAACTAATACAACTAAAATAATACTCGCTTACCAAAATTATGGGGATATAATTAATAACTATAAATTGAATAACTGTAATGTAAATAAGTGTCAAATAATAACGGATACAAGCAATCTATTAGCGGTTGATGTTGTTTTTTTTGCCGGTGATGTTTCATTGCGTAGCCGGGAAAATGTTCCAAAAGAACAAGTTTGGGTTTACTATCAGCTTGAATCTCCCTTAAATGCTCCTATTACTTCACCTAATGATTTAGTAAACTGGACATCTACTTTTCGTCAAGATAGCGTTATTAATGCGCCGTACGAGCGATTCACCCCCTACTTACACGTTAATGAACTTCCAAAAAACCCAATTAAAAACTATGCGTTACAAAAGAACAGATCTGTTGCATGGTTCGTCTCAAACTGCGGCTCAAAAAACGGGCGTTTGGAATTAGCAAATCAATTAGCTAATTACATTAAAGTCGATATTTACGGAGCGTGCGGTACATTTAGATGCCCAAGGAGTGATGGCAATTGTTTCAAAAAGTTAAAAAGCGAATATAAATTTTATTTATCGTTTGAAAATTCGAACTGCAAAGACTACATCACGGAGAAGTTATTTTGGAACGCGCTCGAGTAAGTCATTAAGGTTTGTTTTTTAAGCGTTAGCTGCCTTTAAGTTAGCACATTCAATTAAAGAATTCGATACTTTTGCTGTCAATTTCCGATGGAATTATCAAAGCTTAATTTATTTATTGCTATTGGCAAAAAATGGGTCTAAAGGAAATGAAATTATTTAAAAAGAAACTCTAGCTTAAAAATGAAGTTCAAAGTACTTAGAAAAGTGTTTCCTTTTGCTTGCAAGCCTGCGTATGTGTCTGCGTGCGTGTTTGTGGATGCGCGTCGTGTATGCGTATATATATACATTTTTTACTTAGAAATGATATTGTACCTATTGTAATGGGGGCCCATCCAAACGATTACAAAAGGATTGCTCCACCGCACAGCTATATACACGTTGACGATTTTGCATCAATGAGGGAACTTGCAAATTATTTGATTTTTCTAGATCAAAACGACTTATACTATAACCAGTACTTTTTATGGAAAACAACTGGTAGCTTTATTGATACTAAATTTACATGCCGATTGTGTGCAATGGCTCATTTGGCACCTATTTTTCCAATGTGGTACTCGGATCTCAAAAGTTGGTGGAGCCCAGATAAAAATTGTTTTAAGAGTTTAAAACCAAGATCTTGGAAAGAGAAGGAAGAAGAGCTTTCTTACTCACAACAAGTAAAATACGGTTACCAGCGCCTTTAAACGTGATTAATCTTAAATCTTGATTAAGGAGAGTAAAACCTAAAAAATTAATTAAAGTTTGAACTGCCTATGAGGAATTACTTCCATGACGCAAGTAAAAACAATGATCAATGATGGTAAAGATGAAAGTCGTTAGTATTTCACATTTTTTTGTTTTAGGTGAACAGTTCTTCTTTTTGACTTAACTTTTAAATGTAAATAAAATCATTTTTAGATTAAAAGCGTTAGGACTTATTATTCGACAATTATTTATATTGGGGAGGGTCATTTTTCAAAAATTATTGAATTGAGATTTGGCTGGCCATTTTTCTTATGTCTTTAACCATATTATACTAATAAAAGATTCTCTAATTTTTACCCTAAACATAATAGTTTTATTAAAAATGTATTGGTTTATGCATACTTTTGATTCAATTCTCCGTCCCTAAATATCCCTAGTTTCACCCCTTGCATGTCAAAGTTGAACCATGCACGACAATCACCACTAACCTAAACTGTTGACGATGATTTTTGAGTTTTTAATGACACATAGTTATGTAGCTTTTTTTTTGTTTATCCTATTCAAAATCGGACCACAAGTGACTATTTAAAGATTTGTTTAGTTTGGTATCTTTGCAATAAATATTAGTGCATGCGCACATTCTCTAGCAATAAGAATAAAACTATAATTCATGGTTTACAAAACTCGTAAAGAAGTTAGTTGTAAATTAACAAAGCTAATTGGAAAAGTAATTAAGTTCTAATAGTCAAAACTTAAAGATATGTTTTAAAATATGGTCTTTCTTAGAAGGAATGAAGAAAATGGCGACAATTTGAGGTAAACTTATGAGAAAGTGTGGATCTTAGTGAAAAATTAATGGCAGAGAACTAATCCATTTATTACAATTATCTCTGATAAATGAGGAATTTACATTTTTTTTTATAATTTATTTTTTTATATTTTATTTTTTCAAATAAGCAAAGAATATTTGCAAGCATTGTTTTTATTTCGTTATGTTATGTTATTTTTGTTTTGTTTCGTTATATTTCGTTATGTTGTTGTTACTTAAACATGCTTTAAAAACTTAAGGTTTTTCCCGTTAAATTAAAATGACTGCTAAGAATTATTTTATTAACTGGGAATTTCAAAAAGCATCTCAATTACAAGTTTAACAAGAAAGTTAAACCAATTTAATTATATTTAGATTACAGAAAAAATATCATTATGGGTAAATTTATCTTTGGCCGGCATAACTGCTGCAACAATGTCTTCTGGATGAGTTGCCCTGGTCCTAAAATGTATCAGGTTGTTTGTAGAGACAAGATTTTCCCTTTAATGTTTTTGACAAAGGATGTAGTAGAACCGGAGAACCCATATATGGATACATTTTGGCATTTGGAATTGCTGTTAGTTTTATTGCAATATGAGAAATTAATGCGATTGCTCCAGTTAATTCTAATTTCTTTTTAATGGCGTTTGGTTTGGTAAATTACTCGGTGTAAGTTTTTCCGCAAAATTATTAGCTGCAGAACTAAAGTAGCAAAAAGTGGAAGTAAAAGTATTTAAGCTATTATGTTGCAAGTTGCACTTGTGTTGCAAGACATCAAATAAATTTAAAAAGAATATCTAGTATTTTCTTGCTAGATTAACTTGTATGATATGCTCGAAGCTAAAGCAAACGTTGCTGTTTTAGATTTTGTTCCTTCTTGGCCAAGTCTTCCGGATGGAGGTCTTTGTTTAAGTATTATAATTTATGGGTTTCTTTTTTTTCATTTTATATGCATCATCATAATGTTTTTGATGAACTGGTGGGCTGCACTAGTTAATATTCTTTTTGCTGCGCCGTTGCATAAGTTCGTTAAGGGGGACTTCTAAACAAATCTCTGATCCTAATGCGATTTATAGTGCTTGGCATAGCAAGGTGTTATATCCAATCATATCCTGTAAGGAATCAATCTGTGCTGCCTGCAATCAGAATCTTCATGTTTCATACAATTGTTCAAGGGAAAATAAAATACCTGTTATTGAACTTTAACTTATGAAGTCTCAGAAGAATAAAATTCGTTGTTAAAGTGAAACGCAAATTGAATCAGTTGATTAAAAAGAGGCTACACGACAGAAACATGTCAGGAAAGAGAGCAGAATATATCAAAAGAGTAAGAACTTGGAGTGTATAGGTCTTAATTCTATTATCTCATGAGATAGAGTGGGAGTCGGATAATGTTTACAATCATAAAAACAATAATTACTCAACAAACATATAAAAAAGTTCTAAACTAAAAACCCAAATGTAGATTGTATTGGTTCGTCAACATTAAAATTTGTTGTAAATAACAGGGCAGCCGCATCAATTAGTACTACAGAACTAAAAGCAGCAAAGGATGTAGGCTTTGTTATGTATAATATTCCTTATTAAAGCCTCGCTCTGGATCATTTGAAAATTGAGAGCAAATAGTTATGAAAACTTATGAAGAAATTCATAGTAAGGAAATCAAGGATGACGATATAAAATGTATAGTTTTCGACGGTTAAAAATGCTCTTTTCAAGTTGTATTATTCATTACTTTAAATTTTTGTATCTTTATTCTGGCTCACACAGCCATGGCAGATGGGTGAATCTTAGAAGTTGAACAAAGCAATGTAAACACCGTTTAATATGATGTCCAGCTCTGCCATATTTACGTGAACTTAAGATCCTTTTTTACGCAGCCATATTGCATGTTCAACGGTGACTCCTCCAATTTGGACAAGAGCTCCTAATGCCAAAGAGGTGTCATTAACTCATACTCTACCGTCATCACTACGCATTTCCCATTCCATACGAGCAGGGTCATGTATGTATGTATGTATGTATGTATGTATGTATGTATGTATGTATGTATGTATGTATGTATGTATGTATGTATGTATGTATGTATGTATGTATGTATGTATGTATGTATGTATGTATGTATGTATGTATGTATGTATGTATGTATGTATGTATGTATGTATGTATGTATGTATGTATGTATGTATGTATGTATGTATGTATGTATGTATGTATGTATGTATGTATGTATGTATGTATGTATGTATGTATGTATGTATGTATGTATGTATGTATGTATGTATGTATGTATGTATGTATGTATGTATGTATGTATGTATGTATGTATGTATGTATGTATGTATGTATGTATGTATGTATGTATGTATGTATGTATGTATGTATGTATGTATGTATGTATGTATGTATGTATGTATGTATGTATGTATGTATGTATGTATGTATGTATGTATGTATGTATGTATGTATGTATGTATGTATGTATGCAGTGGCGTACCTAGGGTAAATAGTGCCTGGGGCAAACACCGATCTCGCGCCCCTCTTCCCCCACATAAAGTGCTTAATTACAATTTTTTAATAAATGATGACACAAACTTTATTTTATATAATATATTTATTTTATATGATATATTATTTCTTAATTTATTTTATATAATTCTCGCTTATTGTATCGCATCCAAGCCTCTTTTGCGCCCCTTTCAGGCTGGCGCCCATGGCACGTGCCCTACCTGCCCTACCCTAGATACGCCACTGTATGTATGTATGTATGTATGTATGTATGTATGTATGTATGTATGTATGTATGTATGTATGTATGTATGTATGTATGTATGTATGTATGTATGTATGTATGTATGTATGTATGTATGTATGTATGTATGTATGTATGTATGTATGTATGTATGTATGTATGTATGTATGTATGTATGTATGTATGTATGTATGTATGTATGTATGTATGTATGTATGTATGTATGTATGTAAGTATATTCGATAACTGAACCTGTAAATACAATTAGTGTTTTATAGTATAAATTATGATAACTCAGGTATTTTTATTTTCAGGTATAACAACTGAAGTTTGTATAATTCCAGCATATAAGCCAATGCCTACTTGGAAAATAACCAGGAAATTCTCTTTGTTTATATTTTCTTTTTCGAAGAAAATCAACATCCTCATTGTCACTTTTTTCTTCTGTGGTTATGAACTCAAAATTTTTTTTAAAAGATTATTTCAGTTACTTTTTGGGCTTTACTTATTTTACTTTAAACACCAACTTAACGCATAGTTATTCAAAAATGGAGTTTTTTTGTCAACGTTGAAATAACGTTGAAAAAAACGTTTACTGAGCAAAGTTTAAATAGTAACGTTATTTTAACGTTGAGATTTAGTTAACCAACGTTTAAACAACTCTTCAACCAAATATCAACGTTGAAACAACGTGAAGATCCCGGCTGGGTAACGACTTCCAGGGCAGAAAAGCAAATTTCGTTAGAGTGCCGACTTTCGGCACTCTATCCACGGCCTATATATATATATATATATATATATATATATATATATATATATATATATATATATATATATATATATATATATATATATATATATATATATATATATATATATATATATATAGGAATTATTCTGCATGTATGCGGACCGTTTTTGTGGAGGGGTTTTTTAAATTGGGGGCAAGTTTAATAAACATGGTGGGTTGCATATGAAGGTATATATATATATATATATATATATATATATATATATATATATATATATATATATATATATATATATATATATATATATACCTTCATATGTGAAAAAATTCAAAAAAATCATCAAAAAGAAAAATCAGCAAATGGAGGTTGAAAAATCAGAAAATGGAGGTGAAGAATTGCAAGAAAAATCAGAAAATGGAGGTGGAGAAACATTTCAGTGTCACACTTTCAATGATGAGATAAAATATCAAAAATATATAAATGAAAGCGAAATGAGATTGGAACTAGTATATTATTATAGTTAAGATGGCCTGAGCCATTTTAAATTTAAACTGATTCCGTAATTTCGGATATAATTATGGATAAAAAACAAACGTCTAAAAATCGTTTATTTGACGTCTTTTATTGACCAAACTTTTTCGTTTCAAACTTATCCTTTTAAGACGCTTTTTGAACGTTTACGAAACGTTCTTATTGTCCTTGGACAATAAAACCTAAAGAAAACGTCCAAATAACATTTAAAAAACGCTATGTTTACTGGAAATCAGTCGATATATATGTACACTCCGCTGCACAAGTTCCAAAAAAAATCAGTCAATGTAACAAAAAAAAAAAAAAAAAAAATAAATTTAAAAATTTACACATTAAAAGTGGTATCAGAAAAAAAGATGATACAATGATATCTAAGTATATAAAAAAAAAACTAATTAGGGATTTTATCTGGGAGGTTTTTTTCAGGAGGATATTTTTCTTTATACCCCCTGAATTCCATACGTTCCTTTATTGAAAATTTTCAAAAAGTTAACTGTTCCAGCTTAAGACTAGAAAAATATTTCCATGTTCGGCCAGGAATCGAACATTTTTTTAAACCAGGACCTAAGAATGGTCTGAAAACAAATGCGAAATTGTTCCGGCACTAGAAATCCTTTTAATTGCCAATATAATCATGGATCGGAGTCGACTATTGATATTTTAAAGGTGCATAGGGGAAAAAAATCTAAATCCGCTCAGACTAGTTGTTGCCCCATATTAAATTAACTATGCTTTACTCCAAGTTTTGTTTCACTGCATTTCACTCATACAATATCCCATGGCCCACTTAAATACACGGCCTTCTTTTTTGCTTAAATCGAAAAAAAATAGAAGGCCAGTTTAAAAAACGTATATTCTGTTGGATGGACAAACTTTCTAAACATATTTTAAATATTGTGCTATAAATTTTAAATAAGTAAATCCGGCATAGGAGAAAAACTTTAGCGTTTTCCAAATCTTTATATCAACTAAACCTCATACACTTGATTGTAGCTTCTTTTTATCAACAAATAGTAATTATGGTTAACAAATGCTGTGTTGTTGGTTGTACCTCCAATTATCTTGGTGGTGAAGTAGTTTCAGTTTTTGGTTTTCCAAAAGATTATGATTTAAAAAAGCTATGGGTTAGATTTGTAAATAGAAATTTCTGAACTGTCACAAAATCATCTGTGATCTGTTTAAAACACTTTGAAAAAAAAGTCATACATAAAAGAGCATTTGCAAAACGATTTCGAAGCCTGTTCCTACAATATACTCTGCTAGGATAGCAACTGCTTCTCTTCCAGTTATAACTGGACCAAGAAAATCACCAACTAAAAGAATATTTCAAGAAGATGAATTTAAGAAATTTTTATCAAAGGATATTATTGAAGATGTTAATTCTCTTTCAGCTGCTGATTCACCAGCAGGATATTTATTTTCCAAATTTGATGATTGTGTTGTATTCCATAAAATTATTCAAAATGAACTACACATACCTGAAGTTGCTGAGTCTATTCACATCAACAAAAATTTACATGCCAAACTTTTTTATAAAAATCTTCCAGTTTCCTTACCACCTTGGTTCAGAGTAACCCACCAATCTATGTTAAAAAGAAGGAGTATGCTGGAAAACCTCAATTCACATATTAGCACAGAAAAAGAAAAGTTGTCTTCTATTCTTGAAGAAGTCAAAAGTCACCAAATAAAAAAAAAATTTATTCTTCAAATGTTTTTCAATTTCCATTGATGTTGCGGTACACATCACTGCAAACTTATCATTTACTGCTAAAGGAATTCCCACTCACATTTATATCATTGTTAGGCAAGCTTAAATCAGGTGTAATAGATTCTATGAAAGTTTTGAAGTTGCTACATGAAAAAGGAGCTTATCAAAAGATCTTATAATAATTTTTGATGAAATGTATTTGTAACCATGTGCTGAATATTCTGGTGGCAATTTAACTGAGATTAGTCAAGAAAACGGATGTTATAGAAGCATTGTTTCTTTCATGATTGTTGGTTTCAAAGAAAATATCTCCTGTGTTGTCATAGCAATTCCAATTGTAAAATTGATCAGTGACTGGTTAAAGTCTGAAATTCTTAACCTGATTGAACTTTTAATAAAAAATAGTTTTAATGTTCAAGGTGTTATTTGTGGCAATCATGCTTCAAATGTTTCTTCTTTTACAAAATTACTTGATACACATGGTAAAAAAAAAGATGATAATACTGTCAATTGAGCGGTGGGAGATTCCTTGCAGTTTGAAAGATGTTATTTATCGTGAGAGTATAATCCAAATAAAAGAAGATATATAACATGTTAGATCCTTGATGGAGAAAATCAATGAGATTTTGATAGTGTGACTTTATTGGATGGCTCTCGTGAAGTTGCCAGTTACGTTGCTGGTTTTATTACCAAAATATTGATTAAGAAGTTTTGAGTATGTTGCAAATTGCTTTGTACAAAACATTTTCAACAGGAGTCAACTAATTATAATTATTTAAATAAATTTTCCAGAGGTGGGCTAACAACTCCATCAGTACTGCTTTTAGAATATGTCTTTGACAGTTTTGCTTTGATAGATTAAATTTTTGATATTATTTATCAGTCTCAAATGCAACACTGTAAAGCAGCAAAGTTAGTTTTTTGGAGAGAGGGGTATCAACCATTTTTATGTACAAACCATCAAAGTCATGGAAAAGAAATTATACAGATTGTTATTTCAAATATTTATTTTAATAACACCAGAAAGAGTCAGGGATTCCATTTTTGCAGATAACATTGTTGCATTTAAAAAAAGACACAGAGAAAATTGAAAATATTTTGTTTCCTTTTTAAATCAATTTGCGGAAAAGTTTTTTTATAATTTTGAAGTTTATTTTTGAGAATTTCTGTACTTTTATTTCTTGCACAGTACTGACCGTCCCAAAATTTCTATCGCTAAATATAACCTTTATCTTTCTCAAATCATTGTACTTTGGAAAACAAAAAACTGGGACTACTTTACAACAAATATAATTAGAGGTGCAACCATAATTAAAAGCATTTATTAACCATAATTATTATCTAATATCAAAAAGAAGCCACAATTAAGTATTCAAAGTTAAGTAGAGTTTAGATTAAGCTAGCCAACGTAAAAATTTTCATCCTGGGCCAGATATGCTTACTTTAAATTTATATCGCGCTAATTAAAATTGATTTGAGAAAGTTTGTCCATCCGGCAGAATATACGATTTTCAAGCTGGGGCCAATACTATAAACAATTCGAAGTTTCTTTAGAGAAAAAAAATCTTTCGTAAAAACGCAATTTTTCACGTAAATTTTTGTTACGAAAAAAAGTTCGTAAACTCGAAGAATTTATCGCTGTTTGTATTTTTTTCGGCCATTGCTATAAAGCATAAAACGTATACGTCACTAAAATTCACGAACTTTTTTTATTCGTAATTCATCATTGAAAACAACAATTTTTTTTTAATTTTAATTAAGTAGGCCTACTTAATAAATTTTATTAGTTATTAAGTAGGCTGTGCTGTCTATTCTATTTTTTTGAATATTTTTACATTCTAGTATTTGGTGTTTAAAAAAACTGTGTAAAATTAAAGTAGGAACATGGATTTAATTTTTTCGGATGAAGACTTAGATTTCGAAGTTGCAGAAAATGAGCTTCGCCAATGATTGCCTCAAGAGGTTGGTGTTAAAAAATCACTTAAAAGTACTAAATTTTGATGTTTTTTTTAATGATTTTTTATCGAACAAAATCAGAAATCATACTAAATATATATTTTTGTTTTGTTTTTCAATATCATTTTAGTTTAATGGTCGCTTTTTTAACGAAGATATTTCTGACAACGTTTTTCACGAGCAGTGTCGAGTCCCATGAGCTGTATTAGATTTTTTAGAAACTACGCTTAAAGATGATTTGCAACATTATAATAAGCGAAATAAAAGCATTTCAGTACGTTTCCAGATGATGGTATTTCTTCATTTTATTGGCACAAATGTTTTTTTCATGTTCTCAGAGACTGTCATGGAATCTCTACCAATTTATCGTATTATACACAGTGTAGGAGAAGCTATTTTCAATGTTAGTGTATTAAGTTAATAAAACTATTGAAAGTATGTATGTATGTATATATATATATATATATATATATATATATATATATATATATATATATATATATATATATATAATGATATAAAACAAGGGTAATAATAATGGTAATAATAATCGCCATTATTATAACCCTTGTTATATATCATTAGCACTATTAGTAGTTTACTTTACATTAGTTTATAACTATTTGTATATAAACTTGAATGTAAAATCTTTTTTTAGAAGTATATGATTGATTACATATTATATTATGTTAATATATACTATATATTACAAAGTTATACTATAACATTTGTAATATATATATATATATATATATATATATATATATATATATATATATATATATATATATATATATATATATATATATATACATACATACATACATATATATATATATATATATATATATATATATATATATATATATATATATATATATATATATATATATATATACATATATATATATATATATATATATATATATATATATATATATATATATATATATATATATATATATATATATATATATATATAATATAATATAGCTATACATATTTTTATTTAAGTAGTTTGCTAATTAAAACATACTATACTTCCCAAGAAGAACCTCTTTGTTTTCTCTGATCTTAATTGCTAGTAACATTTTAAGTTCTTTAGACAGCATTTTATTTTGTTGTGTATTTGTGTATTATTTTGTTGTGTATTTGTGTATTTTATGGCATATTCATCGACTATTTAAACTTTTCTTTCGTCAAACACTATGAAAAATTTGTTTAATCTAAATTACTATCGAAAACCTACATAAATATGTATGGAATTTTAAATTCATGCATGCATTGTTAACGAAGCACAACAAGGAACTGAATAATCGATTAAATGCAGATTTTAAGTAATTAGTTTATTATGGAGTTACCAAAATCCTTTTCAGTTTTATCTATAAAATATCTACATAAAAACATAAACAAAGAATGTTCAATGATTTTGAAGCGCTAACGTTGTTCCAACAATGGCCGCTAAAAATCACGAAGAAAATATCTAAAATTGAGATCAAAAATCTATCTGAAGTTTTTTTTCGAAAAAACGCATTTTTTATCTGAAAAGGCGATTCCCTTGTTCGTTTATAGCATTGGATTTAAAAGCGAAGTTTTTATCTTAAAAACGGAATTTTTTGAATGTTTATAGTAATGGACTTTTTTTTTCTTCGCTTTTTACGGTAAAAACTTCGTGTTTTACGGAAAAAACTTCGTTTTTTATGTTTATAGCATTGGCCCCTGGCCTTCTATTTTTTTGTTTAAGTAGGCCATGCAATATCCTTTCAGAGAAAATGTTGACCAAAAGTAAATTTACTTTTTAAGTATAGATTACTTTTAATTGTAACTAAAAGTTATTTAAAATGTAAACTTAAGTAATCAAAAGTAATTTTATAAAATTTACTTTTAATAGCCATTTCAGTTTAGTTATAAAGTAACACATATCTACTTACGAAAACTAACTATATAAGTAAATTTTATTTATATTTGATAGCATGTAACTTTTTTATAATTTTGGAAAGAATCGTTCAGGCTTTCATCAAATGAAACAGTATGATAAGGAGATTTTTTTGTATTTTTAGTTAGAAGTCTGTGAAAATTAGGCCCAAGACCAAAATTAATTATATAACCAAGTTTTTTTCTACCCATTTCATAAGATTTAGCAGTATTGCTATCAGGGCACATTTTCTGATAAAGTAGGCCATTTTCATTACACGAATTCAATGAGAAATTATTCTGTACTGCATTTAAAACAGAATAGATTTCTGCACAACTTTTATCACATTGATCTACTGTAAGAATTGCTTGCTTTTTAGAAATAGACAGTGCAGGCATGAAGAAGCAAGACACTGGCTTTGATTTCTGTGGATGTTTTTTGCTATTCATGTGACTTATCAAAGGTCTTCTACCCATATTTGACAAATTAAATTCAACTTGGCATATTTTGCACTTGGCTGACTTTTTATCACTGCCTATTACCAGCCATTTTTCAAACAAAGGATCACTTAACCATTCTTCTTTGAAATACGCTGCCATTTTAAATTTTAAAAATTTGTACTATTTTAAAAAAAAGACCAAATGTAAACGCTATGTGATTTTTTTTTCTTTAAAAATGTTAAACATTAATCCTGGTACGCTGGAAAAGGAAAATTTTTATTAGAATTCAAAACATTAAAGAAAAATTAAAAATTCCCTATTTTTCCCTGATTTTTTCCAACATCAACTATTTCCTCCTGATTTTCCCTGACTGTATCTAAATTTCCCTGATTTCCCTGATTTGGTGGCACTACTAGGAAATGCGGGTTCTGGGACATTGATACCTTTCCCATACTTAAGGATGATAACTTTAATCCGTTGACTTTTTTCTTTTTTCAAAAAATGTGCGCTGAAATTATTATTTCTTGTCAGGTTCTGGGACATTGATACCTTTCCCATACTTAAGGTTGATAACTTTGATAACATGCCATAATCCACAATGAAGTAATAAAATAATCTTTTCAGGAACTACTTGTCAGGTTCTGGGACATTGATACTTTTCTATACTTAAGGGTTTAATATTTTTTAAATCTTTAAAATTTTCCAAGATGCTTTTTAATCTTAAGTTTTGCCATAACCCGTAATGAAGTAATAAAATATTCTTGTCGTAAAATTTCCTAAGTTATTCCTGACCAAAGACTTTATCCATTAATTTAAATCAGGGCTCAGGGCAAGGTCTTATTTTGTAGTGTCCAATAGCCAAGGTATGATTGCCGTCTTCCAAGATGAATCTTTTGTCATCGTTAGCGCTGAGTGCGACTTTGTTTATTTCTTCCGTGTACATGTCGTGAAGATGGGATCGGATGACGTTCATGGTTCTGAGTTTTTCTTTATTATCCATTAAGCAGTCATAATAATTTTGATGCTCTATTTTATTTTTAACCACATTTTTCTTGACGCCTTTGTATTTTTTTTCTTCATATTCTTTGTAGATCTTGTAGGAGTAGAGTTTCGGTCGAAGCCCAACAAACTCTTTAATTTGCTTGCCTCCAGTTTCGTCTTTGAACATTCCGATGATCTTTTTGTTCATACCCACTTTGAAACCGACACTTTGAACAGCAGGATGGTTTTTGTCAAGTTCGCTCGTGTCAAATTTTTTATAAAGACATTGCCGGTGATGTTGAAAGCAACATCACCGGCAATGTCTTTATAAAAATCTTCCGTTTTGATTTCGTAAATGAGCGAGTCTGTGTCAGTCATTAACAATTTTGCTCAATCGTCATATTTAGGTTTCATGTGGTCGTAGTGGAATTCAAACATGAGAGTTTTGCTGATGTCGAGGATGCACATTCCCAAGTAAACAGGCTTGTCGTAAAAGAGATTTGTTTTTTTCATGTGAACCGCGATCAAGTTTTCATCAAAAACTAGCAAAAAGCAACCCGTAATACGGGTTATGGTCGGTCTGTTATTTTATAGTGGCTGTTTTCCACAATTTAAAGTTGCGAAACTTTAACTAATACTCTCTTAGAAAAACGCCTTCAAATTAAAAATATTAAACCATCTGTAAAATTAAAATAAATAGTAAGCTGAGGTAAAATAATTTACCAATTAACATTATTTCAGTAATTTACTACTGACATAGGTGATATCAGTGTTAGGCAGAACTATTTTCCTCGACATTACTAAGTTCAAAATAATACGTTTTTAGTTACTGACACAAAATAATAACACTTCATCATGCTTTAAATTGACGAAAAAGTAAAGCTAAATTCTTTTTATATTTTTTATAACGTAAACTTTAATTAATAAGATTAGTATAAAGCAAACGTAAATTATACATGAGTTATTTATTTTTTGATATCCGCTTGATACATGTTTCTTTAAAAAAGGAAATTGTCTTTAAAACGTTAAATGCACATAACTAAATAAATTTAGACAGTTTATTTTGAAAGTGGTGTAAATCCATTTTTCAAAAAAAGTTAGAAATCACAGTTTACATTAAACCTAGTGTGCACTTCTTATTTGTAAACAATTTACAGTTAGTATTTAAACATATCTATATGCTTTGATCAATTTAAAATTCGTCAATAAATGAAATTACATAACAATTGATTATAAAAATGTCCATTTACGACCCTGAAAGAATATGTTATTTTAGTTAAATTCACACGCAAGTCATTTATGTAATCAAATTACACATCTCTAAATTCGTAGAGACATTGCCAAACTTAGTACAATTAATGCATATTTTTTAATTGACTAAAATGCTAACCTTTAAATACCTTGAAAGCGGAAAAAATGGACTTACATCACTTTCAAAATAAACGGTCAATTTATTAAAAATATCTGACCATTTGAACATTGCTATATATGGCACTAATCTGACCATTTTTGTATATGGCCTCTTTGTTTCAAACAGTAATTTGCTACCATTTACTAAAAACTCCTTCTGTTACTCGAAATTTAATTCTCTTAAATAATTTGACACTAATAAAGGACCTTCCTTCCCCGTTTTTGCCCTGATGGTGGACAGGAGAATAGAGTTATTTTTACTAAAAGTAATCAAGTTTTTGATGAAGAACACTTACCAGAATAATAAAATGTAAAAAAATGATATACAAACGGTTTAAAGATGACTTCGAAATAGAGCACTTTCCGTTGATTTTCAGGTCCATGTTTTTATATTTTTCTGAATCAGCATAAAATTCTCTATCATAATCAAAAATAAAAAAAGGGGCGGGGGGGGGGGAGAAACTGCAGTAGCGCCGAGAATTTGTAAATGAGGTAAATGCTAAATGGTTTTCTAAAACTTTCATCTTCTTTGTGGTAATTAAATTTTTTTTATTAATTATTTTTAATTTTTTTCATATATAGCTTAACCATAAAATTTTTCAATTAATGGGTTTTAAACATTCTGTGACATTAGCATACCATCCTCAAAGTAATGGTCAAGATAAACGTACAAATCAAACTTTTAAGCATGCTTTAAGCAAGTATACTAATAATGAGATGAATGACTGGGATAGGTTTGATAGTCTTTATAATTTTAACTCATTTTATCTAAAATGTACAATTTCATTTATTATTATTTTCATTTTTGACGATTATATTAGTTAAACATGATATTGCTTATGGACTGAACATATCATGCCAGAAATCTATAAAGATCACTCCATTTTATCTTATGTATTTAAGACATCCTCCAGGTATTGAGGTGATAAATGTTCAGAATGAGACGGATGATAGTTTAACTAGTAGTTTTTCTGAAAAAGTATCTGATTTTGCATTAGAAAAGCTAGTTAATGATTGTGAAGCTGTAGAGAAAAAAGTTAAAGAAAATATATAAGTTGCTCAAGAAAAGCAGTGCAAGCAACACATGAAAAAAGTTTCAAAAAAAGATGTAAAGATATTTATATTTATAGCTAATGATCAAGTGATGAAGTTAAATGCAAGAAAGCGTGGTTGCAAAGGTGAGTCTTTATCTAAGGAGTGGTTGGGACCATATATTCTTACTGCTTTAAATTTGAAAGGTCAATTCACTTTAAAAACCTTAAGGGTGAAATTTTAAAGACAAACGTAAATGTTTCTCAGCTTAAACCTTATTATCCATGTCAAGACATAGAAACTAATATTAAACATCAAGAAGCAACTCATTTAGATTTGTTATTCAGTAGTTACCCAGAAACAAATGTAGTCCCAAAAGACTATATCTAGTCAAACAATGTCATTACAAAATCAGTCAGATATTATAAAAATTGACCATATTCAATCTTATTCACCCAAAAATAGCATTACAGTTAGTGTATCTGTGTTTGAGAGTATTTTGAATCAAAACATGTTAACAGATATTGAAACTAATGCTGCTAAAGCAATATTAAGAAATCAATTTCTTGCTATTCAAGGTATGCAAGACACTTTATTAAGAAATAATCTTATGTTCAGCAAACAGTCACAGGAGATGCTACTAACTTTGCATGATGGATCCCTTCACTGGCTATTGGTTAGCACACATGATTGCAGTGATGGAGTTATTAAAGTTTATGACTCAATGAAGAAACAAATGCCAACTTTGCATGCACAAAAAGCAAGTTGTTTCAATTATATCGTCTTCTAAAAATACAGTTATGTGTCTATACCAACCATGTCAGCAACAAATTGGAGGAATTGACTGCGGATTGTTTGCATTTGCATTTGCATTTGCAGTAGATATTTGTATGGGACAAAATGTTGCATCCATTTAGTACAATCAATCTGCGATGTGCCAGCATTTGCACAATTGCTTTAAAGCGAAGTATTTTACATCTTTTCCAAGATCATTTTTGGAAAAGATGTTCATAAATGTGAAAGTAGTTCGGAAATTTTTAATGTTTGTTAATGTGGATTGTCTGATAATATGTAGATTGTCATGTAGATTGTCTAATAATAGATTATAAGTTGTAAAAATTATTTTCATGTTTCTTGTGAATCAGAAGCTTAAAAAATTATTGCATGGAAATGTCTGTTTTGTATTATTAACTTTTAATATAGCTTCAAATTATTTTAGTTTTCTACAAATTAGACAAGATGCTGGTGTTTAGTAATTTATAATATAATTCCTACAGAAATGCTTAATGTTTAATGTTTAACGTCGTTTCAGCATTAGTTACTAGGCTTTTAATTAGTTACTAGTCTTTGAACAAGCGCATTCTTTAAATGCACGCGGTCTTTGGAGAAAGATCTTTTAAGCAAGTTAAAACTTTTTTTCTTTTGGAATTTAATTTGTTGTTTAGATATATTACATAAAGAATCATATTAAGATAAATAAATAATCATTGCTAAGATCAGTGGCGTACCTAGGGTAAATAGCGCCTGGGGCAAACACCGATCTCGCGCCCCTCTTCCCCCACATAAAGTGCTTAATTACAATTTTTTAATAAATGATGAGACAAACTTTATTTTATATAATATATTTATTTTATATGATATATTATTTCTTAATTTATTTTATATAATTCTCGCTTATTGTATCGCAACCAAGCCTCTTTTGCGCCCCTTTCAGGCTGGCGCCCATGGCACGTGCCCTGCCTGCCCTACCCTAGATACGCCACTGGCTAAGATCATATTATAATTGAAGTAAGTATATGAAATAGCTATATATCCATTTTTATTAGATAAAGTAGAAAGGATTTAAATTTTTATTAGATAAAGTAGAAAGGATGTAAAGTAGAAAAGATTTTAATTTTTTAATCGTTTATATTTTGTTTGTTTTAGTTTTTATTTTAGCAGTTTTATTTTTACTATTTTATTTTTTAAAAGGAAAACAGGGGTATGGATGTAATTTAAAGTTATACTAATGCTATTTCCATTAAATGGTTATTACTACTTTGAAATTTCTGTGATGCTATTAACTATTTTTGTTCTTTTTTAGAAAATTTAGAAAAAATAAATTAAAATTTTGTGCCAACACTGACAACGCATGTCAATTGTTATTGTATGTAAAGGTTAAATTTTGTTATGAAGACTACAGTTCTTAAGAGAAAAAAAAGAAGGTAAAGAGTATTGTTTGTAAATATATATTTTGTATATTTTTAAAATTTCTTGTGTTATTTTTATAATTTTTGTTTGCGCACATTTATTGTTTGCATATATGCTTTTTTGATATGTATGTGTATGTGGTATGTGTAAGTGCTTTATAGTTGTTTTATCAATGTGTTTTTATAATAATGTAAAGTGTTTTTTTACTGTTTGTGTTTGTGTTAATATGTGTTATATAATTGTTTTAAAAATGTGTTTAAATATATATATATAAGGTATATATTTAACCTAATATACATATTTAAACACATTTATTGTGCATATAGTTTGTACATATGTTTATATTATGTTGTTTCCTTAATATAATTGTTTCAAAGTGCTGTGACTTGGTAAACATCTAACTGAAAATCAATTAGTGTATTTTAGAGAAGGAGCAGAACAAATGGCTTTAGATCGTGCAGCTCAGCGTGATATGCACCTAAAGGCATGGTTTAAGTTAAATACTGAAAATGAAAGAGCACATTGCTATTCGTATGTAGACATTCCTTATCACTTTGTATTTGATGATAAACATTGTAAATGGAAGGTTAGACAAAGGGGTGGTAAAAAGGTGATAGTAAGAATGCATAAAGTTAATCCAACTGGAGAATTGTTTTTTCTTAGGCTGTTACTTTTGCAAGCAAAAGGAGCAACATCTTGGGAGGATGTGCATAATGTTAATGGGATTGTCCTTGAATCGTTTCGTGAAGCATGTGTTTTGAAAGGTTTGTTGCAAGATGACACTGAATGGCAGAATACTTTTTCTGAGGCAGTTCTAGCATGTATGCCGAATTAGACAGTTGTTTTCAATTATTTTGACATTTTGTGAACCTGACAATCCTTTACATCTCTGTAATACATACAAATTTTTTATGATGGAAGATTTCATTCACCGCTCAGTCCCACTTCTAATAGCTGAACAAACTACTCTTCATCAAATTGAAAAGATTATTAATCAAATGTGTTATATAAAACCATATTTGTTTATAGTTGTATATATGTTTAAATTATTGTTTCCATGTTTTCAAAGTGGTGTGACTTGGCATTATGTTGAGCAAGATTGATAACCTTGCCAGCCAAGCGATGTACGCATAGCAGAAGTGTGACTTGGCAGCATTTAGTGCCAGGCAGAGTTACTGCTTTAGAGCTAAGTTGTGTTGTCTAGCCTTTTTTAATTTTTCTGGAAACACATAATAATGTCTGTTAGTGTTTAGCGTAATGTGTATGAGAGTATGCAACCTTGATCTTTAAGTCTAGGGTGTTTTAATGTCCTAAATTTGAAGTAATTGAATAACTAATATTGAACATAAAACATATACTTATATGTATTTATATGTTTAGTAAAAAGATATAGTTAACTTTAAATTGGTTTTCTAATTTTGCTTTTCATATTTTAATTTGGTTTGTTATTTTCACTGGATTTTAGGATCAAGGATGTAAATATTCTATTGTGATTTGTTATTGTTGTGATGTTTTGTGTTGATATTCATTTTTAACAATAAGCACCTTCATGTTGGTGAGTATTGCTAAAAATGAATAATAGGTAGTTTCAATATTGGAACTTACTGCTTTTTTTTATTTACTAAAAGCCAAGACAATATTATGCTAAAAATGCAATTTATATCTTAATTTGATTTTTTTTTTTTTTTTTTTTCTTTGAAGCATTGTTAAACCTTTTGTACTTCGAAATAGATTTAATAGTTACTTTTTTGATAAATATTTATATTAACTGCCATGTCAAAATAGGTTACTATAAGTAGGTAAATCGATTTTCAGTTTTTAAGTGCTGTTTTATTTTTGTTTTTTTGTTGTTGTAATTATAGTATCATAATTCCTTTTTTTTTTTCTTTAGGATTTATAATTGATGCATTTATACAATTTATAAAAAGAAACCTGATTACCTTTTATTGTAAGTTTTGGTCAGTTGAAATGATATAAATATATGCAATTAGTTCAATTTTTTTTAAATTTTCTCTATTTTATGCCTAATAATTTGTTGATCGTAACTTAGGGAATCTTATTAAACGGGGGGTCGCAACTAAAAACCTTTAAAATCATAGAGAATATTGTAGTTTTGCGCATTTGTCAAATATCGAGTTACTTAAATTTTATAAGGTGTTTAACTAATTAATTAGCTTAGTTTGCATTTGCAACACTTTTGAGGAAAGAAAAAATTCTTATATATGTTAAACTCTTATATGTATTAAAAAAAAGAAATTCTTATGCATGTTAATCATTGTTTTACATTTTATTATTCTGGTAAAAGGTCTTCATCAAAAACTTGATTACTCTTAGTAAAGATAACAATATTCTCCTTAACACCATTAAGAAAAATGCGGGGAAGGGAGGTCCTTTATTAGTGTCAAAATATTTAAGAGAATTAAATTTCAAGTTACAAAACTTTTAGTAAATTGTAGGGAAATACCGTTTACTAAAAATTATTGAAATAAAGAAGCCATATATAAAAATGGTCTGTGTTGAACATACTTTGCAAGTCCCGGATGTGGTCTGCTTGGTTTACAAACCTGAAATTATGTCACGTTAAAAACTATGAACGTAACGTAACCTTTAAAAGCCAATTTAAAACATTTTTGGTAGCTAAATGTGATTGTATAGTGAAAAGAACTATTTTAAGATTTTTTGGCCCATAAAATGGATTTAAGACTTAATTGTTTGTGGTCTCCTGTAAAACTGCAATAAATAACGATTTGAAGGCTAAATGACCCAGACGGAATATGCAACATAAATATCAAATTTGTATTTTACTCATTCACAAAAAATGGAGTTAAAACAAATTAGCTCTTATGTCCAGGTATGTCTACTTATCTGTTACAACTTTTATTTTAGGTTTGTCATATGACACATTAATTCAATATAAAAGATCAAAGTTTACATATTTTTTAAAATTTGTTATACACACGTTTAATTGTAAATTGTTATACACATGTTTGATTGTAAATTAACTTTTTTTTGTTTGAAACGTATTTGTACTCAATTTCTTGGTTATTTTTAATAAATTTATTTAGTTGTGTGCATTTAACGTTTTAAAGACAATTTCCTTTTTTTAAAGAAACATGTATCAAGGGGATGCCAAAGTATTAATAACTCCTCTGTAATTTATATTAATCTTATTAATTAAAGTTCATGTTATTTATATTAATCTTATTAATTAAAGTTCATGTTATAAAAAATAACAAGAATTTTAGCTCTACTTTTTCGTCAATTTAAAGTATGATGATGTGTTATTATTTTGTGTCAGTAACTAAAAACCTATGTGTTGAACTTAGTAATGTCGAGGAAAATGGTTCTGCCTTACACTGATTTGACCTATGTCAGTTGTTAATTACTCAAATAATGTTAAATAATTGGTAAATTAGTTTACCTCCGTATACTTTTTATTTTAATTTTACAGATGGTTTAATTTTTTCAATTTGAAAGCGTTATTCTAAAATGGTATAAGTTAAGGTTTCGCAACTTTAACTTGTGGAAAACAGCCACTATAATTTAAGTAACAGACCAACCATAACCCGTATTACGGGTTGCTTTTTGCTAGTTTTAATAAATCAGTATAACCTGAATGTATGGCACCTGCCATCCCCTAATAGCTTGTCTATAAATGGATCTTTACTTTTTCATTATCATTTTTACGTATATTTATTTTATTTCAGGTATTAATGTGAGGATTTGTCAAAGCAAACAATAAGGGATCGACTTACATTAATGTTTTAATGGTAAAATGTGTTATGTATCAGGAATTAAGTTGTTTTGATTAATTTTTACCCTAGGCCATACCAGATATATTTTATTTTGTTTATTATTGCAAGGTTTTATCAGAGCATGCTGAAAGTTAGACTTTTGCTTCTGTGGATATTAATGCCTTCAGAAGACAAGATTAAACCTGTTTGAAGAATCTACATTTTCTATCTATGATGTCAATGCTGTATGGTAAATACAAAAGATGCGTCTTGTTCGGATTAGGCAGTCACAATCATCACGATAAAGGCTTTTTTCATAGCCACAATTCTGTTAAAAACATTATTAACCTTTTGTATTAAAACGTTTTCAGTTACCTGCTGGATCAGCATATTCGATGACAATGAGAGTCAAGAAATATGTTTGGTAGGGTGTTATATCCTGTAACACGTATAAGAACAAAACAATTTTTTCGTTTTTCAAAGTCAATATATGAACTTTGATTTATATTTTTGGTAGGTGAACGAAGTGAATTACTTGATTCATATTTCATGAATCAGGGATCAGACCTAGAAGATTTTAATGACACGCTCGTTTAGTACTTTTTGTTCTATTGTTTTAGGCGGATAGAAAAGGCAGCAGTGGCCGTGAAAAAGAAATCCATACTGTCAGTTTTGTAGATTTTGTAAAGTAAACTATGTTTTTTTACTTTAAATTTTTTTTTAAAAAAGCTGTTGTACAGGGTGGGCCAAAGAAGACCTACTAATGTTAAAAATGAATAACTTTTGCAATAATCATTTATTTTGGTTAATTTTATTATACATTAAATATATTTTATAGTAATTATGTGTGAAACATGACATCAGACAAATGTCCACCATTTTTCTCGATACAGAGATTGGCACTTTTTCACGCGTTTTCCATTACACCACATAATGTTTTTGGTTGAAGGCTCAGTATTTCATCTCGAATATTTTGCTTCAGCTGTCTAATAGTCTCTGGTTTATTAACATAAACTTTGTCTTTTAAATATTCCCATAAAAAATAGTCGGGCGCAGTCAAATCTGGTGAACGAGATTGCCAAGGGAAATCTGATTTTTTTGTAGTCGTTGTTGGTGATCTTGCGCAAGCAGTATTTGCACAGTTTGAATTTTGTATGGGTACATCTGAAGATCCAACTTTAAAATTCTACGCAATGTTATCTTCAGTGCAAATATTACGACGGTGCCCATCGAAATACTTGCACTGAAGATAACGTTTCCACGTTATCTTCAGTGCAAATATTTCGATGGGCACCGTCGAAAAACTCGATAATTTTAACGCGCTGTTTTGTACTGTATGGTTCCATAATAAATCTCCAAGAATTTAGTTATAACCTTAAGAAAGAGAAAAATAAATATATTTTAAAAAATAAAAAAGTTATTTCGGTTTTACATTAGTAGGTCTTCTTAGGCCCACCCTGTATTATAATTGTGTATTCATTTATGTCACTTATGTTTTTTGAACGTTTAAGTCACAAAAAGCTCAAGAATATTTGTAATTACAAACATCTTTTGAACGTTTAAAAGAAATTCTGAACGTCTTTTGAACGTTCAAAGACGTCTTTTCCGGACCTAATGTCAGCTGGGATATTAGGGTCAACATACGCATACGGAACTTAATCGCCCAAAGATGAAATCGTTGAGCATCTTTACTTGCATGCGTTTAGAACGCGTCCAAAATGTTAGTTATACGTTTTTTGTAAATTCTGCTATAAAATTACCTTCTTTACCTCGCAAATAAATAAAAAAATAAAATTTTTTTTTTTGCTAATTTTTTTCCGCTACGGAAATAAATTTATATCGGAAATCAATTTTATGCGCAAGCCGCATAATTTTAGTTCTCAAGTAACTGAAACTTGCGCAACGGAAATAAATTTTTTGAGGAAATAAATTTGTACGTCACCGGAGTTTGAAATTTGTATATCAAGCTCGGCACCACTCCTTCGAAATATGTTATAGAACTTCAATGCTAATTTTTTGTTTATTAAGTCTAATCAATACAATTTGCAGCGCCGGCCTTAGCTTTTTTGACAGGTTGGGCAAAATTTGTGAATGCGCCCCTAGGTATATATGGGTGGGTTGTGACCATTAACAACGAGACCAATGCTCTAAAATGATGAACAAGAGTGCTAAAGGGAATATATAGTTTAATGCAAAGAGATCCATATTGTGCATCAAGTTTCTTATTTAATTAATTTTTTATTAAAATTATAAACTTAGACTTTTCATGATATGGGTTTATAGAAATGAGTGACTAAATAAACAGACTACGCAACGCTGCTTTTAAAATAACAAATGTTTTTATTAAACATATAATAAATCCTCTAACTATATAAACAAGAGTTATTCAATTTTAAAATGTAACTTTTCTAGCTTTTTTGTCCGCGAAATCTCTTATCAAACTAGAAAAATCTAAATTTTCAGCTATTTCTTGCTTGATTGATAACATAGATAGAGAATTAAGTCGATCTTGCAACATGGTATTTCTTATATATGTTTTGATTAACTTCAGTTTAGAAAAACTATGTTCTCCACTAGCAACAGTAACAGGTATTGTAAGAAGAATGCGCAGAACAATCCATGTATTTGAATATAACTCTTGTAGACAATGTTTTTTAATAAAATTCAGTACAAAAAGTGGTGTCTTCTCTTTTGTATTTATTTCATTTTCAACATCGCTTAATTTATCTTTAATAAAAAACTGCACACTTATTAGTTCGTCGCATAGCAAAGCACCATCAATATCTGATTTTGTATTTACAGTTAATTTTTCTTGTAATTGTTTACACAATTTTAAAAGTTCTTTCTTGATGGGCAAATTATCCAAATTAAATAAAAAACTCCATATATTTACATATTCATTAAGTTGTTCAAATCTTTCATTTCTTGACGACAGACATGTATCTAATAAAGGGTTAAAAAATATCACTTCAAATTTCTTCTCGGGATTTTGAATTGGTTCGTCAGCAGCATTTTCATCATAATGACGTTTCACTCGTCGCACTCTTTTAAGCGGCTTAAATATTGGATCGATGTTTAAATCTTCAGCTAACTCTTTGGCATCAACCGTTGCATGTTTAAAGCCAAACGTTCTGTAATTTTCCAAAAATGTGATGCATTTTTTCAACATTTCAGCGCACTGTACTAGATCCATATCTTTGGCTTGCATTGCTTTACTAACAACGTTTATTTGGAATCGTACATTGTATCATGCAATTAAAGAAACTAAAAAACTATAGTCTTAATTGTTCTGCTAATGTTTGCGCTTCGTGTGCAATATCGGGAGTTTTAGTTTCAGTTTCATATATAGTAATTAAAGCATCATGTACGCTGCTTATTTAGTATCGAATGGCTTTGAGGCTCTCAATTTTGGCCTCCCAACGAGTGTCGCATAATCGTTTAAGAGTGAAGTTTGTTGTATGACTATGTAAAACATTCCAGCGTGAAGTTGATGCAGAAAATAATGTGAATAATCTTTGTATTATGCCAAAAACGTTAATGGAATTTAGTGAAGACTGCGCTGCGTCACAAATAACCAAATTGAGAGAATGACTTCCACATGGAAGGTAAAAAGCCAAAGGATTCAAATCTAATATTCGCTTTTGTAGACCTATTTTTTTACCTTTCATATTTGCACCGTTATCGTAACCTTGCCCTCGACAAAAGTTTATCTTCAGACCAAAATCTTTTAAAGCTCCAATTATGATTTCTGTTAAACCAAGACCTGTCGTGTCGTTAACATTGAAAAACCCAAGAAAGTGTTCATTTATTTTTATAGGATATTCTGATATATTTACAATTCTAATCGTAAGCGAGAGCTGTTCTTTGTGAGATACGTCAGGAGTGCAGTCAGCAATAATAGAATAATATGTACTTTTTAGAGCTTTGGATATAATTATGTTGGTTAATTTTGATGCCATTATATCTATCATTTCATTTTGAATGGTTTTTCCACCGTAATGATCAGAAATATCTCCTTTAAGAGCTAGCGTGACGTGGTTTAACATAATAGGATCAGAAAAACCTCTGAAGGCCATATTATTTGTTGCCAAGTATAAAGTAATGTTCATCAATCGTTCAAGAACACTTCGCCACCTTAAACTCTCCTTTTCGATTAGTTTTTGTTCTTGTTTATCAATAGTTTCACCAGCTTTCATTCGTATTTCTGTCTCAATCCATAGTTGATAAGAATTACTGTGTGACTTACTATTTTCGTGAATTTTTAATGCTTCTGTTAAATTCTTCCATTTATTGAATCCATTTCCGTTTAACTTTAAATTCATGTTGAAAAAAGTTTGCAGCAAAAACAAAGTACCGCATCTTTAGAAACTGAGTAAACAAGTCAACGTCGTGAAATAACCTCACCATTTGAAAGTTTTCGGTTGTAATAAGCATTTGAAAAATGTCGTCTTCTATTATCGCGTGGATATGTGTCCAAATTCACTTGTATTGCACCTATATTAATTACATAATCAACAAATTGAATGTTGCAATGAATTGGCCACAAACACAGTCTGAGTAATCGATTGCTGTTTTGGCCACAAACACAGTCTGAGTAATCCCCAGCAAACAAAAAGACGTCTTTTAGTCGTCTTTAAGACGTCTTTTCAAGATCGAGGAAGACGTCTTAAAGATGTCTTAAAAAGGTCTACGTTGTCCGTCGAAAAGACGTCTTACTCAAGACTGTTTAAAGACGTCTTACTGAAGACAGCTTAAAAACGTCTTGTCTAAGACAAATTAAAAGACGCTTTATTCAAGACGGTTTACTGAATATAACCAGCACACAAAAGACGTCTTTTAGTTGTCTTAAAGACGTCTTATAAAGATCAAAAAAGACGTCTTAGAGATGTCTTAAAAAGGTCTACATTGTCCGTCGCAAAGACGTCTTGCTTAAGATTGTTTAAAGGCGTCTTACTTAAGACGGCCTAAAGATTTCTTTAATTATGTTTTAAGAAAACTGTGTAGTATTAATGGTATATTTAGGTTGCGATTACCTATTGTATTAACAACATTAAAAACACTATTGAGCAAGTTCAAGTTCTTACTTTGTTTTTTGGAAACATTATTAAAGAAAAAGAAAATTATTAAAAAAAAAAAACAACGCAAATAATTTAAAAAGGTACATATAATACAGTTAGTTGGATTGTTACCAAGTATCTTTCTATTTAACAATTTATACAACATATAATAATATATACAATATATAACAATAAAAAAGAATATTTTTTTATTTTGTTTTTTGCCGTGAAGGAGCATTTTTACAATACCGTCCAATTTGCTAATTAATTTCAGCATTTGAAACCTTTTCAAATCTTCTTTTTATAACATATATAGTCAAAAGGCGGTTCCAGGACATCGACCCCTTCCCATACTTAAGGATGCATAAAAAATGGTAAACACTTCATATCATGTTCTTGGACAAAACCAATACTTAAGAGTCGTCTTTAAAAATCAAGAAGAAGTATAAAAATAATCATGTTATTTATATACCAGTTCTTCAAGATGCCTGTTCTTGTTTATTGCCTTGTTTTGTAATGTCCGATGGCCAAGGTGTGAATTCCGTCTTCTAAGATGAATCTTTTGTCGTCGTTAGCGCTGAGTGCTACTTTGTTGATATCTTCGGTGTAGACATTGTGATGACGTGATCGGAAGACGTTCATGGTGGTGAGTTTTTCTTGTTTAGTCATTAAGCAGTCACCACAAGGTATTGATAACTTCTTGAAAGTCATCCCCTTCCTGTAATTTTTTCAAGACATAAAGGCACAAATGACCACAATAAGAAGTATCACCAAACTGAACTCTCTCGCTGTTATAATAAACCGGACTTTTTAAATAATCGACAAGTTCGACAAGAGGAGGCTGAGCGTAAGAATCAAAACTATACTTTTTGTCACCGTCTTTAAACCAACACACCCAATGAAACCCACCAGTGCTTGAATCGCCCGTATTCACAATACCACATTCTTTTTTTCTTGGCTTTTTTGGTAACTCATCCCTGACAAACACGCCTTGAAAGTTTTTTAATTTTAACTGTTTAGCAGCCTTTATCAATTGAAAGTTAGTTAAAGCTACATTAGGTAAAACAATTCCTTCTACGTCAATCCATTGAAAGTCGATCATTTTTTTTATTTTCTTAAAAAGTTTATCCGAATTTTTTAACAAGCGATTTTCATAGAATAGCACCTAAAAAGGGTATACTATTAAAGGGTGAGTTAGGTCCGAGTAATAAACCAGCTCCAGCAGATTGATAACCTTTTCCAGTTTTAATGAAGAGTCCATCACCGTAAACATTTTTAGTCCATGGGGTGATAAACAATCCTTCTCCACCTAAAGTTTTTATCTTCATTCCATTTCCATTCTTTTTCAAGTAAACAACGCCTCTTCCTGCAATTTTATCAACCATAGCAGAGCCAGCAGAAGAGCCTACACCTGCTAACAATCCAGTAGCTAGAGCTGGAACTACTCTTGTAGCAAGAGTGCTGCCTAACATACCTAATAAAGGTAAAAGAGCTCCGATGAATCCGCCTTCAATGGTTGAGTTGTATGATAATTGTCTTTTGCTCAGTTTGAGTGTGACTCCTTTACCAGCTTCATACGCTTTTTTAATTTTGTTCAATTGCGCATTAGTGATAGCGAGAACATGTTTACCGTTCAAGTCTTGATGAGAAAGCTTAATGCTAGTATCGGTTTTGTCTTGAATGGCTTTTTTAATTTTATCAGATTGGCTCTGCGAGATATTAATTTTGATATTTTGATAATTGCTCATTTTTTATGTATTAAAAATTATTTATTTCACTTCTCGAATATGATATCGTATTGTAATATCCTCTCCACGAAAATCAACCAAATCTCCATTCTGATCAATGATGCGAGTAACCAATGTTGAAATTTCAAACAGTTTAACAGGAAGATAAATCAAATGCATTGGTCTCTCGATGATTTTATAGCCTGGACTAACATTCGGATAAAACGAGTAAATGCAATTGAGTTGGGTTCCATTAATATAGGATGATCCGATAACGTTGTTAACGATTCTGATGGTGTTAATGCTTGAAATTCTAACGATATGATCCAACTCGTATTCGGAATTGGAATTTAATTTTCTTTTAGTAAACCCTAAAACTGAAGAGATGCTGTTCTCCACATTAAAGTCAATCAAATAATTCAAGCCAAGTTTAATGGTTGATTTTAAAGTATTAAGATTGATTCCAATTTGAAGGTTGTTTGGAGAGTAATTAATTTTATTTGCAATAATATAACTTCCACGTTGAGCTGATTTTATTATGTTTAAAATAGACTTTTGCAAATACTCATTGATGTCTTTAATGTCATAGCTTCCTGATGGAATGATAATGTTTTCCCAATTAGCTCCATTGTTCATGCTGTATTTGAAAGAATTGTTTTTACTGTTTACATTTGGAATGCTGTTGTAAGTCTCAAGACCGAGAAAAGCCATTTCATAACTTTTTCCTTCGTCAAAAACGATTTTATCCAAAAAATCAGTGGTGATAACACTTGATTTTCCATCTGTATCGATTATTATACCTGTCATTTTTTTAAATAAGAATTATTTTTTAAATTGTTTTAGAAAAATAAAAAATTGTCAAACCCGCTTCGGTACTTTCCCTCGTTCTTTTTAGAAGAGAGATCAATAACGGCAAATCCGTGAGGTTCATTCCAGCAATGATTGCAAAAGGCTTTAAAATCTTCTATTTTCATATCGCACGAAACGTGGTCTTGATAAATGTGATTAACACTTTTTTGGTCTTGTTTAAAGAGACAAATAAAGTTAGCATTTTCTCGGATGGTATGTCTTGGAATCTCGAAATAGTTTTGAGCGAGGTAAAAGCAGTCGACGTTAGAGTGTCTTCCTCGGATGTAATATTTTTCGCACTTGTTTTGATTAGTTAATTGCAAATCGTCAAAGATCATCAAATTGTTTTTGGTCGAGTCTAAGGATTCAGGTTCAGGCACATCGTCTGCTGTTTCAAAAAATTGACACTCCATATCATCATTGTCGGAATATTTTTTTGAAAGGTTGTTAATAACATCTTCAGGGTTTAAATTCAATTTTTCCATTTCGTCTTGTACATCATCCGTTAACAAATCAACAATATCCTTTTTAGGAAGTTTATTTTCGAAAGATCTTTTGAGTATTTTGTATTCAGGTTGAAAAAGGGATTTTCCAAAGACATACAATCGGTTGTAATCTAGCCATCCAGGTCTTAAAAGTAAATTGAGCAGCAGCGTTGTTTTTCCATATCCAGACTTTCCAACGATGATTCCTCGAATGCTTCTCGGTAAAAGCTTGCTGTTGTTTCTTTTGGTTTTCCCAATTTTACACGACAATTTCATCACTTCCATTTTTTATATTTAAAAAGTTTTTATATATGTTAAAATGTACTGCGTTAAGTGTAGAAGAGAGACTGAAACCATTCACTTGAAAAACGAGATCACAAAAAACAATAGGTCTATGTTGAAAGGGACTTGCAACTCTTGTGGGATGACAAAATGCAAGTTTGTTTCTTCGCATACGCCCAAAGGATCATCTTCGCATGCGATCAATGGAGGAGACTTGGTGGAATCGATCAACAATTTTTCAAAAAAAATAAAGCTTCCATGGGCAAAGTTTCCAGGAGAAATGCACATTCCAGGGATGAATTTTGCAGGGCCTGGAACCAATTTGGACAAAAGACTCACTTCCACAGACATGTATCAAGATTGGAGCAAACCGGTAGACAGAGTGGACAATGCAGCGTATCACCATGATTTGGCATATAAATATTTAAACGACGTTCAAAGCAGAAATTTAGCAGATCGAATGATGCTTGAAGAAATGAATTCGATTCCCAATCCCACTCAAAAAGAAATAAGCGAGCGAAAAATCATCGCTCCCATCATCAAAGCCAAAGCTAAATTCGGATTGGGTGTAAGTGATTTGAAATGGACAGACCAGCTTGCAGAGGAGCTTCATAAACCGGTGATTCATCATTTTAAAAGAAGAAGGGTGATTGTAAACGACATTGATGAAATATGGGCCGCAGATTTGGTGGACATGCAATCGTTTTCAAAATTCAACAACGGTGTAAAATATTTGCTCATGGTGATTGACGTGTTTTCAAAGTATGGATGGATCGTTCCGTTAAAAAGCAAAACGGGTCTTGAAGTGGCTGAAGCTTTGAAAAAGATTTTCACAGAAAGAAAATGCATTAAATTGTGGGTAGATAAAGGAAAAGAGTTTTACAACAAGCACGTGAGAGCGTTGGGTGTGCAATTATACTCCACTGAAAACGAGGAAAAAAGTTCTGTTGTCGAGCGATGGAACAGAACGATGAAAGAGAGAATGTTTAAATATTTTTCAGCCAACAATACCAATAAATATATTGACGTATTAGATGAGATGGTGAAAAATTACAACAACACAAAGCACTCTTCCATCAAAATGACTCCATTGGAGGCCAGCGATGAAAAGAATAAAGGTAGGGTATGGTGGAATCTATATGGAAAGGATCAAACATTACCAGCAAAACCGAAATTCTTAATGGGTGATCAAGTGAGGATCGTAAAAAAGAAGTCTCATTTTGAAAAGGGGTATACGCCGAGATGGACTGAAGAGGTTTTTACAGTGTCAAAAGTTCAGTATACGAATCCGCCCACGTATAAAATCTCTGACGCTAACGGTGAAGAAATTCAAGGCACCTTTTACGAGCAGGAGATGCAAAAGACACATCAAGACATATTCAGAATTGAAAAAATCATTCGCAAAACCAAGAGCAAGTCGTTAGTCAAATGGTTGGGATATCCAGACTCGTTCAACTCATGGGTAGATAATAATGAATTGTTAAGTTTGCAAAATGATCTAAAAATTTATTTTTAATATGTAAAATGCATGCTCCTCACAAGTTTTTTAGAAATGTTACCTCAGCAGAAGTCCACAGTTTGGATTTGCAATTAAAAATTTTGGAAGAGAGAGTTAGAGAGTTGGAGGAAAGAAAACCAAACAACATTATTGTGTCTATGAAAACGTTAGATCATCCACCTTATTTCAACGTTAACGAACAATATGAGATTTTTGCTCAGAAAGACATTAAATTTGCTGCTCTCTCACATACAATGATAGCTTTATCCATTGGTCTGAATTTGGAGAAAGGTGTTGCAGTGATAACATTAATGAATAAAATTACTGATCAATTGAATTATAGAAAAAACGAAGTTATTATTTCAGAGTCTGTAGATGATGTTATTATGGATATGAATAGTAACAGCAAACAGGACGTGGTTGTTAAAAAAGGAGAAAAACTTTGTAAAATTAATTACATTGATTTGAAATAATTTTTATTAATAAAAAATGGAAATATTGAATGAAAAACTTTATCCAGTTCTTCCAACAGCTCCTATAGAAGAAGGAGGGCATGTTTACCGTCTTCAGAAAATAAGCGAAATTCAGAAAGAGATAGAGAGTGAAAAAGCAAAGAGAGTACATATGAGCAAAAAGTACCATCGCGTGTTTAGAATCATTTCGAATGTGGACAATGTGATGCAAGGATTATGTATAGCATTGGGTGCGACTGGAATAGGGCTTTTGTCTACGATTATTGCCAGTCCAGTAGCGATTGCGTGTGAAGGTGTGGCTATTGGCATGGGGTTTTTATCGATTGTTGGAGGTCAAGTGAATAAAAAGATGGTATTAAAAGCGGAAAAGCATGAGAAGATCAAAGTGTTGGCTGAGTCGAAATTGAACACCATCAGCGAGCACATTTCCAAAGCGTTGATAGACGGAAAAATAAGCGATTCAGAGTTTCAATTGATTCTTGGGGAGCTTCAAAAATTTAAATCCTTGACGGTGGAAATACGAACCAAAACCAAAAAGGGAATAGATGAAGTTACTAAAGAAAACTTGATCCAAAAAGGTCGAGAAGACGCGATTCAAACGTTTAACAATTTGTTTAAAAAAGGATCAACGTAGTCGTAAAAACCAATTTATGTTTTTTTTTTCCACAGATCAACGTAGTCGTAAAACCAATTTATGTTTTTTTCCACGTATTTTAAAAAGATGCTTTTCTTTAAAATACAAGACCTGAATAAAAGGGATGAAATTGTGAAAGAAATTAATGATAGACGAAAGAGGATTTATCAGAACAGCATCAACGACAAAATTTCAGATACGAATTTTCAAGCTGATGTGAGCAAGCTGTTCAAGCCGATCATCGAGAGCAATGAAAAGATGATCAAAAGCCTGTCAGTCGATCAAAAAAAGAAAAGACCTTTCGAAGTGAACAAAGTTGGAGATAAAATGTACATTGGAAAAATGGAGGTTGAAATAGATGGAGATGATATCATTGTTGGTGATGAAAGGTATGAAGGAACAAAAGGTCTTTGGGAACTGATGACTGAATTAACAATACCAAAGAGCTATACCGATGAAGATTTGCAAAATTATGAAAAAATTTTAATGGATAGTGATGCTATAAGATCTGATTCGCAACCGCATAAACCGAAATCATCAAGAAGACCAAAGTATCAGCAACTTATTGCTCCTATTTGGGAAAAAATGATGCGTATTGAAAAAGGTAAAAAAGGTCGTGGTGTCATTATTCTTCCAGGTAATCCTAATGCGTTGGTAGAAAAGCTTGAATTGAGTATTGCTGCTTGGCATGCTGGGAATACAGGATCAAGAAATGTGGCTGTTGCTATTTGCGATGAGCTGTTGAGACAAGGAGACATTAATAAAGAGGAATATAAATCGTTAATGAAGGCTATTGATAAAATTATTTTAAAAAATTGTTTTATTTAAAAAAAAAGCTCATTGTGAACAAAAGAAGATATGTGAAAAAGAACGTTGTTGGTGGAGGTGGTATTGTAGACATGATTAAAAATTTCATAAAAAGAGCAGCTGCGTCAAGTGTAACAAAAGCAACAGTGAATTTGCTTAAAAATGCTGCTACAAGTAAAATTGGACAAGAAGCGATTACAGCTGCAAAATCTGCTGGGACAGAGTTAGCCCTTTCAGCCATTTCCGCTGCTAAAGATGTAGCTATTGATAAAGGTAAAAAGACCATTGAGAAATTAAAGACTGGTTCATCTATTCAAAGTAATAAAATGTCTAAAAAGAACGCGATTCGAATCCAAGACCTGGTGAAAATGGGACAGGGCATGAAAATAGTATGAAGATAGCATTCTGTTGCGATGGCTTGTTATAAACTTGCGATGGCTTGCAATGAGAGACATTTAAATGAATTAAATAATTTTTTTATTATATAAAAAAATGATAAGTACTGAGCGATTAAGAGTTACTGAGAACCCAGAGTATGATATTGGTATTGAAAAAGTTGATTTTTTTGAGTATCTTCCAACCAATCTCGATTTAAATTCTTCAGGTACGATTACTTTTGAGATAGACTGTCAATCGATTCAAACAGTACCATCAGAGGCTTACATTCTTATTGAAGGAGTGTTGAAAAAGAGCGATGGAACCTTTTATGATGCTAAAGACAACATTGCACTGGTGAACAACGCTTTGTTGTATTTGTTTAATGATGTGACTTATGACTTGTCGGGAGAGCAAGTGGAACGAGTTATGTATCCAGGTCCAGCCACCACCATACTTGGATTGATGAAATATCCTTATGGATTTCAGTTTGCTGATGGATTAAAACAGATGTGGTATATGGATACGTCAAATCTTGTTGGAAATTCAGGATTCAATGTTAGACGAGACCACTTGTTTGCAGACACTACATCCGTTGGAGCTTTTTCGTTTAAAATTCCGTTGAAACACATTTTTGGATTTTGCGAAACCTATGACAAAGTTGTTTATGGGTTTAGGCATACCATCACCTTTACAAAGAAAGAATGTGATGATGCGATTTATAGAGCGGAGAGCGTTAGTGCAGGAATGATCAACCTTAAAAAATTCAGACTTTATATGCCTCGCGTTGAATTAGATATTTCGAAAAAGACTGATTTCATGAATTTAATAGCTCAAAAAATTCCCATTCAAGTGGCTTATAAATCAAACAAATGTGAAAGACAGCTTATTCCAGCCGGTCAAACAGAATTTACCTGGTCGCTTGGAAGAGTTACTGACAAAAGCATTCCAAGATTTATCTTGTTCGGACTTCAGACAAACAGAAATTCCAGTCAAACAGTTAATCCATCACTATTCGACCATTGTGATGTTAGCAATTTTTACGTGACTGTTAATGGAATAAAGTATCCAAATTACAATTACGACTTGAATTTTGGAGAAAAGAGAGTGGTCATGGCTTATTCAGATGCGTTCTCTTTTGATGAAAAATATTACGGCACAAATGAACTTGTTTGTCAATCTGGGTTAAGCTTGCTTGAATATATAAAATTATATCCGTTGTTCTTTGTGGATATCAGCAAGCAAAAAGAAAGAGTGGCGTCGGAAACAGCTGAATTAGTGGTAAACCTTAAATTTCGAACTTCAACTATTGCAAATACCGTTATTTTTGCAGTGGTGATCTCTGACAAACTGCTTAAATTTGTTTCAGACGGAACCAACATGACTGCTGTTTATTAAGATGTCTTTTCAGGAAAAATTGAATTGACTTAAAAAAAAAATCTTGGTATAATAAAATGAGATATACAACATCGTATTTGAAAAATTTGTTGAATGAAAACGGCGTTAGTAAAACAGCAGATGATTTAATAACGTTGATGATGCTTGCGGTTGAAAATAATTTGATCAGTAAAGATGAGATTTTGGAAAGAGCAAAAGAAAAAAAAGTAAAGCCTCCTCCAAAAGAAAAAAAACCTGTTGATCCAAAATGGGAATGGCTTAGTTTAGTTAAGAAAAAACCCATCACTGTGAGAATAACCAACATTGAAACGGGTGAGGTGACTGAATACAAGTCTCTTTACAAAGCGATGGCAGGAACTGGACGTGGATGGAGATATTTAGAGCGTCGAGATGGAAAGGTGGATAATGGAATCAAGATTGAATTTTTAAATTCTGAAAAGCTTGAAAAACGTAAAAAGCAGCAAAATTGATTTTTTAACTTTTAACATGTTAAAAAATTGACTTAAATAAAATTCTTGGCATAAATAAAAAGATGGAGAGGAAGTATGTGATTGAATTTGATACCATGGGTCGTGCGCATCTGTTTGATGAAGAAAAAGAAATTCATGCGGCTGGATGCGATTTTACTGCACATGACGAGTGGGGAAGAAAGTATACGATTAGATTTGATGAAATGGGTCAAGCACATGTATACGACTCAATAAGCGAAATTTTTGCCAATTATCTTGTTTCATAAGTTTTTAATTCTCCCGCGAAAAGAATTAAAAAACGGTAAAAACTTTTCGAAGAAGAAAATATGCTGAAAGTGTGCCAAGATTTAAAAAAATTGAATTGACTTAAAGAAAATCACGGCAGAGATAAAATGAGTATCTATTCTTCAAAAAAATTAATTGCTAAAGAGCGAAAACTTGAATGCATCGAAAAAAATTTTCTTTCCATTAATAAAATGGGTGATAAAACTGATGCTAAAAAGCAAAAAGCAAAAACTTTCGCCAAAGAGCGAAAAATTGAAAGTGACATAAAGAAAAATCTTTCCGTAATAAAAATGGAAAACAAAACGTTGAAAGAATTGCGAGAAATTGCTAAAGAGCAAAAAATAAAAGGGTATTCTAAAATGAGAAAGGGGGAACTTATAATAGCTTTGCAGCCTCCTAGAGTTGTCTCTGCTCCTGCTTCTTTTCGTAGACGAACGACTGAGGCAAGACCTTTGCCTGTTAATGCTACCGTGGTTAGGTTTGTTAAACCACCTGTAAAAGTTTCTATAAAGCCAACAAAAGTTTCTGTAAAGCCGACAAAAGTTTCAATAAAGCCGACAAAAGTAAGGTTTGTTGTCAAACCTTCCGCAGCGATAAAACCACCCATCGCTCCGAAACCTGTCATTGCTCCTAAACCATTGTTCATTCCACCAAGACCTGTGGTAAAACCTCCTATTACTCCGAAACCAATTCATTTGCAAAATCCTAATATTCAAAGACCTGTGCCTGCTCCAAGACCAAGGTCTGACGACTTGATTTCATTCGAACCTTCTGCTCTCTTGCAAAATAGGATGACAAGAGATGAACCTTCTATTCTTAACACACCAGTTATCGATTCAACAAACGTTATTACACCTAGACCGGTTCCTGCTCCAAGACCTTTATTTTCAAGTCTGACGGCAGCTGCAAAAAGTGTGACGTCCTATGTTGCAAATAAGTTTAATGATATTAAAGAATGGATAGATCCTTACGTTCCTGAAGTAGTCAAGAAGAAGGTAAGCGAATCAATGGAACAAATCGATGAAAAGGTAAAGTCTATCAAATCACTTGTATTAAGAACAGTGTATAAACAGCCAGTGTCAAAACCTTTTACAGTAAAGTTTAATATGACTGAACATTCTGCAGAGCGTACTGCTAGACTATTTTCTTACACACCTTCTTCTCAATACCAAGACATTGTTCCTTTTTTAAACTTGGTGAGAGAGTCGGTCATTCAAACCATAGAAGGAGAAAGAAACACAAAGGTAAGAATTGTTTTAATCTGTGAAATGACTCGCGTAAGCATCTTAACAGGTGAAGAGACTACTCAGATGGCTCACTTTTCATCCAACTTGAAAATTATATTGGAGGGTACAGATGTAAGAACGGTTGTGAGTCAAATGGAAGAAAAAATCTTGGAGCGAAGCGCTAATTACAACAAGATGGGATCCAATTGCGTCTTGTCAAAGATTTTAAAAATGGATATCAGATTTATCGATTATGAACCTTTCAAGGGTTCTTCCTACATGGAGCTGTCTAAAAAGCTAAAAGGCAAAAATGCCATCATCAACATGAAAAACGATGACGATCAATGTTTCAAGTGGTGCGTCACCAGAGCGCTTAACATGAAAAATACGCATAACGAACGAATTGATGATGACTTGATTCTAAAATCAGAAGAGTTGAATTGGGAAGGAATGGAGTTTCCTTTAAAGGTGACTCAAGTCGAAAAGTTTGAGAAAAATAATCCTGACATCAGCGTGAACGTCTTTCACTATGAAATGAATAAACCTCAACCTATGCAAATATCCAAATTTCATGATCGAAAGCACTGTGTTGATTTGTTGTATATTTCAAACGAAGAAAACAGCCATTATTGCCTCATTAAAAATTTCAGTCGGTTTGCTCGTTCTTCAGCATCAAAACATCAACATAAAAGATATTTTTGCAGAAGGTGCATTCACGGCTATGACCAAGAAGAAAAGCTCCAAATCCATCGAAAATACTGCTACGATAACGCTCCAATGAGAATCGATCTTCCAAAAGAAGGGTCAACCCTTGAGTTTAAAAACTACAACAATAGTATGAGAGTTCCGTACTGTGTCTATGCCGACTTTGAAAGTTTCATCAAACCTATCGATGACAACACTGAGTATAATAATAAAGAGTCATATACCAAAAAATGTCAAAAGCATGTTCCAAGCTCCATCGTCTATTATATCAAATGCTAGGACGAAACCATTTACAAGGGAAAGCTTGAAACCTATACAGCAGAAAGTGATGATGACGACGTGGCTCAAAAATTTGTTACCATGCTTGAAGCTAACTTTATAAAAATTTGTGACGATAGCGATTTACTACAAAAACAATGGAAAAATAAGAGAATAGAGACTAATGAGGATAAAAAGAATTTTGAGGCTGCTACCCAATGTCATATTTGCAAAAAAGATCTTAACGGTGATAAAGTATGGGATCACTGCCATTTGACTGGAAAGTACCGTGGTGCTGCTCATAACAAATGCAACTTGGATTATAAAATTCCAAAATTTATTCCCGTTGTCTTTCATAACTTGTCTGGCTATGACAGCCATTTGTTCATCAAGAGATTAGGTGGAAAAAAAGGAAAGATCACTTGTATACCCAACAATGAAGAAAAATACATCAGCTTCACAAAAAGCATCAAAGTGAGAGATTCTATTGATAAGAAAGGTAAACCAAAAATAGTGTATAGAGATTTACGGTTCGTTGACAGCTACAGGTTCATGCCAAGCCCTTTAAAAGATTTAACTGACAACCTTGTTAAAGATTTGTGTGAGGAGTGCTCAAAATTAGATCCAAAAACATGCAAAAAGGACTGTATGGTTAAGAAAGGTAAAAAATGCAAATGTAAAGACAATTGTGAAGATTGCGCTCATAGAAGATCTAAAAAAGGAGACATCATGTGCAAAAACTTAAATTCATTCCACAGCGGAGCAAAACGAGATTTGCTATTAAGAAAAGGCATTTACCCTTACGAATGGGTGGACTCCATTAAAAAATTCTCTGAAACACAATTACCACCCAAAGAAGCCTTTTACTCTAAACTAGACGATAAACACATCAGCGATGAAGACTACGCGCATGCGCAAAACGTTTGGAACGTATTTGGATGTGAAACGTTTAAAGATTACCACGAGCTGTACAACATCTCAGACGTGCTCATTTTAGCTGATGTCTTTGAAAATTTCAGAGACACTTGCATAGAAAATTACGGTCTAGACCCTCTTTGGTATTACACCTCTCCTGGTTTGGCTTGGGACGCTATGTTAAAGGAAACTAAAATTAAATTGGACTTAATAACCAATATTGATATGCTTCTCATGGTTCAAAGAGGGATACGCGGTGGAATATGCATGATCTCAAACCGACTTGGAAACGCTAATAACAAATACATGAAAAACTATTATCCTTCACAACCATCCAAATTCATTCAGTACTTAGACGCTAATAATCTCTATGGTTGGGCAATGAGCAAACCTCTTCCCGTTAGAGCATTCAAATGGATGACTGATGTTGAAAATTGGCGTAGCATGCCGTGCATTTTGGAAGTTGATTTAAGATATCCTGAAGAGCTTCACGATTTTCACAACGACTACCCTTTGGCTCCTGAAAGACTGACCATTGGAAAAGTGGATAAGCTCGTTCCCAATTTAAACAACAAAGAAAAATACGTCGTTCATCACGAAAACCTAAAACTCTATGAACGATTGGGTTTAGTTATTACCAAAATTCATCGTGGTATCACCTTTGAAGAAGAACCCTTCATGAAAAAGTATATTGACCTCAACACCAATAAAAGAAAAGTCGCTAAAAACGACTTTGAAAAAGAATTCTTTAAACTCATGAACAACTCCGTCTTTGGAAAAACCATGGAGAATATTCTAAAGCATGTCGATATTAAACTGGTCACCACAAGAAAAGAAGCTTTAAAATTATCCAAAAGCCCTCGATATGATCGGTACACCATTTTTGATGAAAAACTCATCGCAATTCATATGAAGAAAACACTAGTCACTTACGACAAACCCGTTTACTTGGGAATGAGCATCCTAGACATCAGCAAAACTCTCATGTTTGAACACCACTATGACTACATCAAACCTAAATACGACGATCGTGCAAAACTACTCATGACCGACACTGACTCGCTCATTTACGAAATCAAAACAGATGATTTTTACGAAGACATTGCTGACGATGTGCTTGAAAAATTTGACACGAGCGACTTTCCTAAAGATCATCCCGCCATTCAAAACGCTGGATTCAAAGTAGGCGAAAATAAAAAGATCATTGGCAAGTTCAAAGATGAAACCGGTGGAAAGCAAATCACGCAGTTTGTTGGTCTTCGACCCAAACTCTACTCTTACTACATCCCTGAAGAAATAGATGATCAAGAACATAAAAAATGCAAAGGTGTTAAGAAGTGCATTGTTAAAAATCACATCACTCATCAAGACTACTACGACTGCTTAATGACTAAACAAGAAAAACTCACCACCATGAACGTCTTCCGATCACGTCATCACAATGTCTACACCGAAGATATCAACAAAGTAGCACTCAGCGCTAACGACGACAAAAGATTCATCTTAGAAGACGGAATTCACACCTTGGCCATCGGACATTACAAAACAAGGCAATAAACAAGAACAGGCATCTTGAAGAACTGGTATATAAATAACATGATTATTTTTATACTTCTTCTTGATTTTTAAAGACGACTCTTAAGTATTGGTTTTGTCCAAGAACATGATATGAAGTGTTTACCATTTTTTATGCATCCTTAAGTATGGGAAGGGGTCGATGTCCTGGAACCGCCTTTTGACTATATATTATAACTTCTAAAAATCAAATTAATCATGTAGGATATATTTATCAAATATATTGGAAATAAATTTAACTTAACATAGATTTTTAACTAAATTAAAAGTTGAATAATTTAAACCTATTTTAGATTACCTTCTATTAAGTCATACAGTTTAGTTGATAACAAACCAATCTTTCCACCAGAACCTTTTAAGTTGAACTGTGTCAACAGGTTATTTGTAAATAATCTTAAAAACATATCGAATAAATGATAAAATTTATGAAAAATATTAAACAATTTATAATTATTGATTTCCATAATTACTATACATGAAAAATATATTTACCACAAATACGAAAAATGATTCCTATGCAAAATGTAATAAAAAAACCTATTCATGACCAATCTTGTCAGTTGTTTAAAATCTTCTGCACCTAAAAAACTGAGCTGTTTAACCTAAATAAAAGTTTGGCAAAATAATTATAAAAAAATAACTATTTTCACTTTTAATTAGGGTTCGGAAAAAGTGTCTGCGCAGATCTGAGCAGACGAAAATATGCGCATATCTGCGCAGACGTCTGCGCAGACACTTAAATGGAAAAGAAAAATTTAAATTATCTGAATCAAATGTCTGAAATTATTTTTACATAATTATCTACTTTTTACGAGTTTTTCGTTGCTTACCTGTTTCTTTTTGGTTCGAGCTACGTATAATCAATCGATATAAGCTTTTGTAAGTTTTTCTTACTTCAATTTAAAGTGATTTAGAATCAAGAAATCGTGTATTTTCGTCATTCAAAGTATTTAAAATGGAAAACATCAAAATTTCGAATTATTTGACAAATGTTGATCGAGAGAAGCGTTCTGGCACATGTTTAGCATGCAACAAAACTGTTCAATGGTCGAAGGAACGCCTTGCAGCGCATAAAAGATCAACTTGTCCAAACGCAAGTGTCGAGGAAAAAAGATTGTTTTCAAAGCGTAATTATGAATCGTCACATCTAATCAATGATTCTCAGCAAGTTCCGTCAATGTCTGATTCACCGACGCAGGGTCTACATCCACCAATTAATGAAGAACTCAAAAATGATATCGACACGAAGCTTGCTAATTTCTTTTACCGTACGGGTTTATCATTTTGTTTAGCCGAATCGGAGGCCTTTAAGGATTTCGTTAAGTCGCTCAAACCATCGTACGCATCTGTCATCCCGAATGCTAAAGCCTTATCAGGATCTCTGCTCACAATCAATACACAAAATGTTCTACTTCTGTAAATGAAATTTTGAATTCTGAAACAAACTTAACACTGATGTCTGACGGCTGGACGAACATAAGAGGCGATCACATAGTGAATTTTTGTATTAAAGCGCCCGATCAGAAGCCTTTTTTTTACACCTCCATAAATACATTCGGAATCATTCAAAATTCATCTGCAGTTGCCGCGGCAATCTTACAAGTTATTGAGAAGATTGGCTCGCAAAAATTTACCAGTTTCATAAGCGACAACGCTCCTGTTATGAAATCAGCGTGGAGGATCATCGAGGAGAAATATCCACACATCTCGACTAGCGGATGCGGAGCTCATGGAGTCAACTTGCTTGTGAAGGACATAGTTTCTACAGCTGGGGCCACAAAAACAGTCAAAGATGCAGAAAAAATTATCAAATGAAGGAAATTCAACCAAAGAATACATCTGCTGATGTTATGGCGTTGATAAAATCTAACCCATTTTTGGACCGTCTCTCTAAGCTTGTCAAAAGCATTGAATTTCCTTCCACGTGATCGGAAAGCTAGAAAGTGATGAAGCTCCATTGTCTCTCGTGTATGATTACTTTGGTCAAATGTACAATTCATATATGGACGATAAAGACATACAACAAAAAGTGCAATCTCGCCTCGATTTTCTCTTTACACCAGGTATTGGAATTGCTTTCATATTAACGCCCAAAAATGCCGCAGAAGGTTTATATTTGAATGAAGATAAAACCGATTTTATCACTGCAACAGTTGAATTCGCCGAAAAGATCAAATCTGAAATTGCTGACACTGCTGAGGATGAATTGATTGCTTTTATAGGAGAAATGGCTGCGCTGCCTGAGAGAAGAAAGGAAACAATGTTCAAGATGAACGCGCGAAATTATTGGAACATTATCGGTCGCGATAAATATCCTGCTCTTTACGAAATTTCTAAGCCTATTAACGAAATGATCTGCTCATCGGCTACAGCAGAAAGAGCTTGGTCTACCTTTCGATTTATTCACTCGCGACTAAGAAATCGTCTTACGAATGAGAGACTTGAAAAGCTGGTATTCTTGTATACCAATATCGTGCTGATGGACACAAATGACAAGACTGATTACATTCTTGAAGAAGGTGCAATTTTCAATGAAATTGAATGTCAAGAAATCACCGAATAGGCGCCAGCATTATATTTTTTTATTACTGTAAGAATCTTTGAAAACTCCTATTGTAACTAATCACCAAATTTATAATAAAGTTAAAATATTACTTAAAACATTTTTTAAGTTTAAAACTTTTTTTTGTTGATTTCAAAAAATCGTCTGCAGAGCAGTAAATTTTGTCGGCGCCGACGTCTGCGCAGACGTCTACGCAGACAAATTACACTGTCAGCGCAGATCTGCGCAGATCTGCGCAGACAGTCCGAACCCTACTTTTAATTTATATGGATTATAAAGATTTACATATGGATAAAGATTTACCAAATCAAGTCGAACACAATCATCCTCTAAACTTTTGATAAAATCCTCATACTCTGCAATAGTGTCTAATTTCTTGATTGCAAAATTACTATTGGATTGTTTGTTTATAGCTAAAATAAGCTCCTGGTTTTCAAGAACCTTTGAAACCATCTTGAACATCATGTGTTGGTATTCTAAATTATATGAAGAAAATGAAAAAAGAAATATACAAAATGCAAAACATTTATTAATACATTTTCAAAATTGTTTACAAGTATTATTCTTATACCTAAAAAAAATCCAAATGTGAGTACAAATACTCTCCACATTTTACTTACTCCAAATAAAAAAATGAAGTAAATGTTAAAGAGCTTACTTCCAACTTCCATAGGAAACTTATTTTTAAGTAACTTCTCAGATCCAAGCGCTTGAATCATGGTTTTTTCTTGTATGTCTGTTTTCTGAAGCTTTTTGTTTGGTTCTGATGTATGAGGTATAACTAAAGCAAAAAAAAAATTATATATATAAATAATAAAAAGTTACTTTTTTAATCTGCAACAAATCTTTTTAAAAAATTTTTGGTACTTTGTTATTATTAATACATTTTTTTCTTATTTTAGGCTTTAGCTCCTCGAGACCACAAAAGTTGATAGGTAAGAGGAGGGGGATTATAATATTTTTTAGTTTAGAGTCTATAAAAAAAAATTATATATAAAAAAAAATTTGATTGTTCCATTTCAGTTGATTGTGAATGTAAAAATAAGTGAGACAAAGATAAAGTTAACAATAAAAGAATATTCCAACTTTAATGAACAAAAAATATAGTAGAAATATCAAAAATAATACATACATAGTGCACCAGAATATGAAGGTGATTGTTCCTCTGTAGTTGAATGTAGAGGTAAAGAAGTTTCAGCTAAAAATAGGAATTCAGTAATAGTGTAGATTAAAAATATATAAATTCTAATTTTGAAAAAATTGAAAATTAAGAGACAAAATGTACCAGAACACAGATTAGATTGTTTGGAAGTAGATCCAGATGACAAATTAGAGTCAAAAGATCTTTTTAATGGTTTTTTCAACACAGATTTAAAAACTGGCGGAGGCAAAAGAAAGTCAAGTAACTCTAAAACATAATAGTTTTATTTATTTTTCCTTTAGTATTTATACAAACATATTAATTTACAATATAGATTTGACATTAAACAAATAAAAATAAATAATTAACATAAATATAATTAAATGTAATTATACCATTAACATTACTTTTCACTTTAAAGGTATCTTTGGAAACACAAATATCAATTTCATCTTCTTCCTCTGTTGCTGTGGTGTAACAATATTCTTTTAGTTCTTCCATATTATCTAAAAGAATCAAAACTTTTATAAATCCAATATAAAATCAGATATTTTGCCAGCACATACATGGTGGCAAAATATTTGATGTTTATATTGGATTTATAAGAGCTATAATATATATATATATATATATATATATATATATATATATATATATATATATATATATATATATATATATATATATATATATATATATATATATATATTATAGCTCTTATAAAATATTTCATACCACTCTCAAATTTGATTTTAACAAGTTTATATTTGTCCCATGTCTCATCCACATCCAATTCATCTTTAACAGCTCTATGATAAGATACACCTGCAGGCCAGAATAATATTTTTTTATCAGTATCTATCCACCTTCTAGGAACAACATCTTCTATTTCCTCAAAGTTCTCTATCCAAACAGCTCTTGCCCAAATCATGGTGTAAAACTAAATCATGAAAAAAAAAATAAAAAATTTAAAATATCAACAAAAGTCTTATATTAAGTTGGAATAACAGAAATAATTAGCAATAACAAAAGACAACTGTCTTTTATTTTAAAAAACTTATAAAGGAATGAAAAGGAACAAAAAAAATCATTAGGTTAATAATTATGGTGATAATGACAAGGAAGAGCACTAATTTGTCTGAAAAAACAGACAAATAAAACAAAAAAAGGAATTAAAAACAGCGTTAAAATAACTGTGTGGGCAGTTTAAATAAATCTGTTTAATATTTTAAATATTTAAGATATTTTACTTCATCACTAACTATTAAAGGTAGTTTTAATAAATAATCTAAATAATAAAGAAATGAAACAATGTTATAATAATGTTATTATATATATACATATATATAACTTTATTTTTAACTTTATTTTTCCATTTTATTTGTTTTTTACAGTTTATATTTTTGTTTAAAAAGATAATCTTTAATTGAAATTATCTTTGCTTTATTTAAAAATGTATTTAAATGCAATTATTTATCATTTTTTGAAATTTAAAAAAACCACTTTTTAAGTAAAATTCAGTAAATGAACAAATAAAAGAAATAAAGTTAAAGAGCTAAAAAAGTAAAATTAAAAAAAAAATTATCTAAGAGATTTAATTTTTTATAACATTGTTTCATTGTTTTATTATTTAGATTATTTATTAAAACTACCTTTAATAGTTAGTGATGAAGTAAAATATCTTAAATATTTAAAATATTAAACAGATTTATTTAAACTGCCCACACAGTTATTTTAACGCTGTTTTTAATTCCTTTTTTCGTTTTATTTGTCTGTTTTTTCAGACAAATTAGTGCTCTTTCTTGTCATTATCACCATAATTATTAACCTAATGATTTTTTTTGTTCCTTTTCATTCCTTTATAAGTTTTTTAAATTAAAAGACAGTTGTCTTTTGTTATTGCTACTTATTTCTGTTATTCCAACTTATTATTAGGTTTTTGTTGATAATTTAACTTTTTTTTTATATTTATTTTTTTATAGATAATTTCAATTAAAAATTATCTTTTTATACAAAAATATTAACTGTAAAAAACAAATAAAATGGAAAAATAAAGTTAAAAATAAATCATTATATATATATATATATATATATATATAACTTTGGATACAAGATGCAAATTAATTAAACATAATAAATATAAAATATTTAATCAAAAGAAATTTGAACTTAAAAACCTTTCAATTAATGTTCTATTTCATGCAATAAAGGAAAGCATGCAAGACCTCCCTTCCAAGGTAGAACAACAACCTTTCGGCAAAGATTTTCCATTTTTAACTCAACAAACATAACTCCAATTTCATCAATACTTGGTATGAAGAAAATTTGAAAGATTTTAGACTGAATAGGTTGTGTATATAAATCATTTTGTAAATCAAGTCTAAATATTCTACACTTAAAAAATCCAGATGATAATTTCTCATCAACGAAACAAAATTGATTTTCTCCTATGTAAAAACATGAATTATTCAGCTTCACTGAAACTTTTAGTTTTCGAGATTTTGTATTTAACATAGATTGTATACTTTGATATTGCTTGGCTATTTGAAAAACAGGACTCTTTGAGTTTTTTACTGCTTTCTTTAATGTCTGCATATAATTTTCGAAGGGAAAACAAGATATGTCATTTAGTGAACAATCAAATTTAACAACATCATCACAAATATGAAGTAAGCAGTGAACATTGTAAACACAGAATGAATTTGTATATAAATGTTTTGAGTTGATAACAAAATAATTAATGAGTTCTCTAGCAAAAGCAAGATAATGTTTCCTAAATTCACTGTCTTCATTTAAGAGAATTACCATTGCAACATGCAATGTTAGAAAATGATTAAAAATTTCTTTGCTAACAACACCCTTTAAAACTAAGGGACCAGTGTATAAGATAAATTGTCTGAACTCTGTTGCTTTCCACTGATCTAACTCTAAAAGGGAACGTGGTTGTCGAGCAAATTCAGATGGCATCATACCACGTAAGCTTAACAGATTATCAGATATTTTTTTTATTTGGCCATTTGAAAGTCTACAATGTTTTGGACCAGACTTTAAAAAAGTAAGTATACGTCTTACTACACCAAGACAAACCATGAGCATGTAATCCAAAATAAAATCAGAAACACAAGATATTTTAAGTTGAGCTAAAGGAGTAAGAGATTTCTGATGATCAGTGTTCAAAAAGGAATTAAACTCTTCAGTTAATCTTGGAGTTGATGCGTTGTTATCAATATAAACCACTCTATGCTCTTCATAAAATCCTTTAACTTGGCATCGTTCACAGGAGTAATATCCTGTATGACTTTGTATACATTTAAGAAAAGAGCGAGAAGGTGCATCACATATTAATGCTTTAAGTGTAACATCAATTTTTTTATCATTATAGTATAAACCTTCACCACTTAACAATAAAGATTCTTTGAGAAAATCATTAAGAAAACCATCCAAGCAGTCTGGTTTACCATCACCACAGAAAAGTGCAATGATAAAAATATAGTTCTCTATAAGACCAAGTATTGGCCATAATTGAAGATTAGAAGATTTGAAAAGAGGTAGCCCATCAACATTAATAGTAATTGATAACCCAGTACATTGAGAATCATTTTTCAAATTCAAAAAATTATTTATGCCATCAGCAATAGTAAAGTAAGCATAAGTTCCACCACACTTCCTATCTACTGTAACAACTTTAGAGGGTTTTAAAAGCGTTCTTGCATCTTTTGGTAACTCTGAATGACCATGTTTTTTAAGAATACTCAAAAGCTCGTTTAATTGGTTTTGAGAAATTTTGCTTTTCGAAGACCACATTGCTAAATCTTCTGATGCTGCATTAAAACATTCAAAATTCTCATAATTACAACTCAAAGACTTATTGTTTTCTTCTTTAAAAACATTATTTAGGGCTTTACAAGGATTTTCAGGCTCAGCCTGAGAAGCATTAAAATCAGGATTCAAATTCGATGTACTATCATTAATATCTTCATCTTCAAATGTCATTACAAAATTCAACATACTTTTATTCAAGCGACGACGCTTCATTCTATTTTCAGTTTCCATAATGATACCTATATAAAACCTTTTTCTAGAATAATGATTTAGAGAATTAATATTGGTCGAGATAAAACTTTTTATGAAAAATTTCACATCTTTAAAAGACACTAAGTTTATTCACGCCGAAAGTCTTTTTAAAGACGTCTTTAAGACGACTAAAAGACGTCTTTTTGTTTGGTAGAATTATTCGAAAAATAAAGACGTCTTTAAGGCGTCTTACGAAGACGAGCGATTTTTCGCTACGATACAGTCTTTTAAAAGACGTCTTCAAGACGTCTTACGAAGACGCGCAATTTTACACGACGCAACAGTCTTTTAAAAGACGTCTTGAAGATGTCTTACGAAGACGCGCAATGTTTCTCGACCATACAGTCTTTTAAAAGACGTCTTAAAGACATCTTGAAGACGTCAATCGAAGACAAGACCATTTAAAGACCTGAATAAGACGGTCTTAAGACGTCTTATGTTTGCCGGGTCGGACTGTGTTTGTGGCCAAAACAGCAATCATTACCATCTTGGCCATCATCATTTTCGTTATCGATATCTTTTACATCGTAGTGAACATTTCCAACTGATACTATTCCGTCAACTTCATCGCTGGTTGATGTATAACTAAGTACATGCGCAACATTTTCTCCTTCCTTTATTTTATTACAATCACTATTTTCCGATGTAAAATAATTTTCAAGTTTTTTATAATTTTTCTTCAAATTATCAACTTTTTCTGCTTTACGTTTTCTGTATTGAGCACCAGATGGTTTCTTATTATTATGAGTTTTATTAACATTTTTTTCTTTATTATGAGTACTCTCCATTGATTGCTGCTGACAGTTTCTATTTGTCTAAAATTTTAAAATAAAAAATTACTCGCAAGCTATTAATTCATAAATAATTTCATTATTTATACTTACCTGCTTTTTATTACCGCAAAATTTGAAAACTTGACAAAAACTGAATTTGAATCACAAATACAACTTTAAATTTCTTCTACAAATTAATAAACAACGCGCTCGCAACTCGTACCGAAAATAATGTTTAAAATTTAAACTTTAAATAGATGGAACGCAAAATAATTGGCGCCGAGAAAGATACATGTAAAAAAATGAAATTAAGTCACAAAATATATGCTATGATTGAAACACTTTTAATCAAGTTATTAATTTTGCATAAAGAATTTTTAACAGTGTAATAATACAATTACTAAATTATTTAAAGAAATTGTTTTTATAAAAAAAACAAACATTCGAAAAAATTTAGGTTGACTTATTTTTTCTATTTATTATATTGTTAAAGTTTGCATACAACGTTTGGCGCCCCAGTTTCTTGGCGCCCTTTGGCGGCGCCCAGCCTCGCCCCTCTCCCCCTAAGACCAGCACTGCCCCCCAGCTTTTTAAACTTTTTTTGTAAAGTTATGAAATGATTTATATTTCTCTCATTCATTATTTGTACTTATCAGATCTTATTTCAGATAGTAGGGTAGCTTATGACATCCAATATTTGCTTGGATG